>NC_080571.1:190912592-191057592 GCF_030247185.1 Malaya genurostris | reverse complement strand
TTCAAAGTGAACCAAATATCTTATTTTGGTTCAGAATATCATATTCTATAATTTCAACGAAATCGGTGAGGCACGGGTACCAAACTGTGCCGACAATTGGTGGAGTGACGTTAAATACAATAAATGATAAAATAGTTGTGAAAAGTAGCTACGATTCGATCGAAAAGTCAAAACGTCGTTATTCGGAATAAGGGCGCATAAGACAAATTAAGAATCAATACTTTAGAAATTCAGATATATGAGCCGATGCAAAAATCTCAGTGTTTATCTTTTAATATTCGTTAGTTATTAAAATTCACTGCCTTCGCCGACAATATACACTAAGGTCTCTTTTTACACGGTATTTTTTCGCACGGTTTTTTTTATACACGGCTTTTTTTACACGGATTCCGGAATTAACACGGTTTTTATTTACGCGGTTTTCGCAATTAACACGGTTTCTGATGAGAGTTTAAAAAGCACTGTCATTTGTTTTTTGAGAAAAATTTTAAAAAGGGAACAGGTTGTCTGTAAGAAAACGATTATTAGAGCTAATTTAAAGTTTAAAAGTTAACTAAAATCATTCACTCAACAATTCACGAGATCATTGACTGTCGTTCCATAAAATGATTAATCAGTCTTCAGATCTTCAGTCCCTGTTGTAAATTACACGACAACGTCTCTTCTCGTCATTGATATTATCGAGAATTTCGTAGCGTTGAAGAAATAGTCGGATTTACTAATCTCTTCAACTCTTCATCATATCGAGCAGTACAGCCATTTGAATAATATAACTCTAGTAGTATTATGATTTACGCCGATGAAATGAGTTTCTTCAGCATGACACATGAAATACCTTTTCTAATTTGATCCAAATTCATCTCTATGAATTCTTTCCCTTTAATTCTGTCGCTGCGTGCATAGATCTTCATCTAATACCCATGCCTTCCCACTCAGTTTAGGTGAAAATAATTATTAAGATCGTTAGTGTTTACTACAATCGCAATTTCGGAATTGAAAAGAACTTATTCTCAAGCTTTATTTGCAGTGAAAGTGTTTATGGGTGGTATTATTAGTACTTCTTTAGTCGAACGTTCTAAATTGTACGTATTATCGCCTTTTGAAAACCGAATTCATTAAACATAAGGCATGAGCCATTTAGATTATATTGAGTATCGTACAACGTGTTTCCTGTGTGTTCTAATTTGAATTTGTCAATCAATGTGTTTTATCAAGTATGACTAGACCTTCTCATAACCTCAGGCTGGTTTTTAGATTTCCGTTTTTATTTTGAAAAAAACAGTTACATTTTATCAAAAACAAAATAAACACTCGAATCAACGGTTTTTGGAATTATTACGTCAAATTTTCCACGTGGTTTTTTTTTGCACGGTTTCCGCAATTAACACGGTTTTATTTTACACGGATTTTTTTAACACGGTACGTAACCCCCGTGTAAAAAGAGACCTTAGTGTATATAAATCTAAGAGTATTTCTTTATTTCACAATGGTAATGTGTAATGAAACCCCAATGTTTCCTGCAAAGTAATCCCAACAACGCAATCGTATGTACTTGTATCGATTCATTGAGGCAATCGAAATAGTGCGAGCGCACTATGAACCACAGCTCATCTCCAGAAACAGCCGGTTTATTACTTCAATAGACACTGATGCGACAGCCGGCTCGCGACAGCCCTTCATAACAGTAATTTCCTAAAAATCAAAGGATGTCATCGATTTTCAAAGGCTGTCACTGTAACAGTTTGTGCGAATGAGCGAACATAAAGAAACAGGAAACAAACAGCCCGTTCGGTTTGACTACACTCCGGATAGAATACTCTCATCAAACTGGCGAGTAGAAACTGTTTCAGTTGTTGTTGTTGTTGTTGTTGTATGTGTTTGCAATTGGCCCGAGGATCTTGCCTCATAAACGCCAGTAACAAACTGTTTCAGTGACAGCATTCATTTAGGCATGCGAGCGCTGTTGCCATTACCAGCCCGGTGGCAACAATAAGGCACTCCAGCTAGTGCTATCGTAACCAACATCTCAGTCTTTCGGGGCCTTTAAAGCTAGCAAGTCAGTGAGAGCAAAGTAAACAAAATGAAGTAAAATACAACACTTCATCGTTTGTGAAAGTCAGTATTACAATGTGGCACCGCACGTTTCATAACGATATCACATTTATAATCAAACATACAAAAATCAACTTTCACAGCTAAATATCACAGATATTTAGCAACAACGAACTGATATACTTCTTCGTTGTTTTCGTCTTTGCGGAAATGATGATGATCACAAAAACATGGCGGCCCAGCAGGGACGTCGTATGTTCGAGCCCCGACCTGGAAGGATTCTTAGTGTCAGTAGGATCCATAGTACTAGCCATGGGCTTTCGACTTTGCGCTCAGACAGTTCATGCTATCTCGTGGCGGTCATTGAAAAGCAGTACTACTGGGAAGCCTGGTTCCTACCTAGGACAGGACCTGACAATTGTTAATCCACTTTTAGGACCAATTTCGGACCAGCTCGTGATTGGTTGAAATCGACATAAGCAAGTACAAGTTGTTGAAATCAAGATTACTGCAGGGTGGTAGAAAAAGTGTTGTCAGTATCGTCGGTAACAATGTAGGTTGATATTGGATATTTTATTTTTTGGGTCATCTTTTCAAAATTATTAATTTCAATTGAACAATCCAATCAGCGTGGTCACCACGAGATAGCGTTATGGTGATTGTTTTGACATATCCCATGTAAAGGGTGATTTTTTAAGAGCTTGAGAACTTTTTTAAACAATAAAACGCATAAAATTTGCAAAATCTCATCGGTTCTTTATTTTAAACGTTAGATTGGTACAAGACATTTACTTTTTGAAGATAATTTCATTTAAATGTTGACCGCGGCTGCGTCTTAGGTGGTCCATTCGGAAAATCCGCTTTTTTATCGACAAATTTTGTTCAGCGATGAGGCTCATTTCTGGTTGAATGGCTACGTAAATAAGCAAAATTGCCGCATTTGGAGTGAAGAGCAACCAGAAGCCGTTCAAGAACTGCCCATGCATCCCGAAAAATGCACTGTTTGGTGTGGTTTGTACGCTGGTGGAATCATTGGACCGTATTTTTTCAAAGATGCTGTTGGACGCAACGTTACAGTGAATGGCGATCGCTATCGTTCGATGCTAACAAACTTTTTGTTGCCAAAAATGGAAGAACTGAACTTGGTTGACATGTGGTTTCAACAAGATGGCGCTACATGCCACACAGCTCGCGATTCTATGGCCATTTTGAGGGAAAACTTCGGAGAACAATTCATCTCAAGAAATGGACCGGTAAGTTGGCCACCAAGATCATGCGATTTGACGCCTTTAGACTATTTTTTGTGGGGCTACGTCAAGTCTAAAGTCTACAGAAATAAGCCAGTAACTATTCCAGCTTTGGAAGACAACATTTCCGAAGAAATTCGGGCTCTTCCGGCCGAAATGCTCGAAAAAGTTGCCCAAAATTGGACTTTCCGAATGGACCACCTAAGACGCAGCCGCGGTCAACATTTAAATGAAATTATCTTCAAAAAGTAAATGTCATGTACCAATCTAACGTTTAAAATAAAGAACCGATGAGATTTTGCAAATTTTATGCGTTTTATTGTTTAAAAAAGTTCTCAAGCTCTTAAAAAATCACCCTTTATTTAGAAAAATTTTAGACGTTTTTATCAATTTACCTGAGTTTGAAAGAATGCAGATGGCAAAACCTTACAAATATGTGTAAGAAAAACGATTATTCACGTGTTGTAATCAAACATATGATTTCAAATTGTACTATACTCTTGACAATCTAGGATGAAATTTGAAATTTTCAGTTCACATACAGATTTGATTTAGATGATAAAACATGAGTAAATAGACTAGTCATAAAACTTTTGATCATAATTTATCAATTAATCTCAAAATCCAACCCAAAAAACAAAGAATATCCCAGATATGAAAACAGTACCCAACCTCACTTCTTCGAATTTGGTATTTCATGTAACGATTTCTCCATAAATATCAATCAAACATACCACGGAAAGTTACTGAATCATTAATGATCGATTTTTTTACCAAATTTTCACACGTTTTTGTATGTTAGTATTCGATTCATAAGAAAAAATTATAAAAACCCTTGTTCGAATCTTCAAGCAAAATCTGAAAATTATCACCATCGCTTAGTTCAAAGCTCGCCATTCGGGCAGCGCTGCGATCGCAAAAGAGTTGGATGGATTCTTCAATAGGATTTAAGTTCAATTTGTTTTTAAGTCCTGTCAAAGCGGAAAGTATACGAGTACATTTAACAATCACTAGATGATACAAAGAGAAAGCCTGAAATCACGAAGTGTGATATGGACGAGAATATTGATTATGTTGGTTGAGAATAGCACCGAATCTTTGGATAATTCTGTATGTTATTATTTTTCTCAAAAAGAATATGTTGAATACCTACTTTAGTTAATAAAGCTGCAAAAATTAATTACCCAAAATTGAGTGTTTTAGAAAAATTTTATTTCAACTAAACTGTTTCAACTAAACGTTTTCTTCAAAACAAACATCTGATCAAAATGAATCCAGAGCTATATTTTTGATCGATATAACATTTGTCTAAGTGTTTTCAAATGATAAATAATTGCATGTTATAAGGGGAGAAAGTTTTCAGAATGAATAATTATCTCTACTGGCAACAGTGATCCCGAGGCATTTATTATTTACAGCAGGGAGCAACCGGAATAAGAAGAGAAATATTTTTCTGGAAAAAGAAGCCAGTTGTTTGGTCCTGTTCTAGGTCCCTACCGTTAATACGAGTCGAGCTATTCACGATTAAGTTCTGCCCATTCTTCCATATGGCTTATTTAGAAAAGGCACCCATAGCTTCAGTATGGCAAACCATAAGTTTTGAAACGATGGAGAGGTCAATCCGACTCACGACTGATTTTTAGGAAGGGCGTATATATTTTTGCATTTCACAAAAATTGCCTTTTTCAAATCGTTGTAACTCGGAAACAGAGATGCCATTTATACAGATTTATCTGTATAATACAGATTTTTACATCCTTATACAGATCTAATACAGAATACAGATTTTATACAGAATCTCTAAATTTAATACAGATTTATACAGATTTCACAAGAATTAATAAAGAAAAATTAAACTGTTTTCGTCTGAGCTATCTTTTAGTATTTAGTATTTTGCAGTGGCGAGATGGAAGTTTATTAATCAACCAACAAATCACAAATTGAAGTAAAAAATTGTATGCAGATATTTGATGATCAACACAAAAAAAAACATTTATATTACAATTTGAAGCTTTATTGCTAGGCTAAGGCCGTAGACAGAGTGAGCACGATAAAGCAGAGCCAAACTTGGTATTGACCAAAGCGAGTAATGCACTTACAGTAGATTAAAAGGACCTTTTCAGAAAGCTGAGCAGATTTATCGCTTGCACTCTAATAGGGCCCCTTTGGCTTGCTGAAAGTATGCTTCCCTCTTTTGGTTTACTAATGTCCAACCAGCTCGGTTCAGCTTCTTGCGTTTATTCTGTCTGCAGCCTGAGAATTGTATGACCTGACTGTCATATTAAGTCAACTTTTAAATCTAGAAAAGTATATAGGAATTGAAATTTAATTGTGGTTGAAAAACCATTCATGTTAAATTTCATCTTTACATATTTTTGTGAACTACGAAGGTAAAAAATAAATGCTCATTGAAACTCTCATTCTGTTTACCATAATCTATTGAGATACCGTTCAACATCTTTTCATTGTAGAAATTTCATTTTATTAGTGAATACAGATAAATACAGATTTTTTATACAGGGTAATACAAATTTTCTCTGCTCGGAAACCGTTAATGGCGTTCAGGAAGAAGTGTCAGGGAATCGAAAAAAATACACACTGAAAAAAAAATTTGATTTTTTTTCTCAATAATTACAATATAATCCGAAATACTCAGGGTTTTAATTTTTTTTTATAATTTTTATTTTAAAGCTGTTATTAACAGATTGATGGCTATCCCATCCGTGCCTTTTGAAAAATGAAGAAGTTACAGCTAAAACAGTTTACTGGTGAACAGTGTGAGATAACCACAAACAACTCAAAAATTAAGTTTTCTCAAAATTTGAAACCAATGCGGAAAACTCTTTACTTTCGCTTACAGTTTAGTGAATCAAATAACGTAGAGAATTCCACAATTTAGTCCTTCTGAAAGGCAGAAATGAATCCTGTAAAGCATGTTGATGGTTTCTTCCAATGAAATATGCAAATCCGAAATGAAATAATCGACGTCAAAATTCTATAAGTGCCTATATGTGTGGCCGTTGGAACCACCCATTTGTGAAAAAGCTACAAACGAAATAACGTAAAAAGAAACCTCTTGAGAAAAATTGATTCAGTTTGGCATTATTTGGCACTGCGAGCGGATGTGTTGCGGTTTGTACGCAAAGCTAGTTTCAACTCAAACAAGAGCGATTGCATTAAACAACAGAGCTTCTGGTCGTTTGCATTGGAGATAAAGAAAACGAGAAACGAAAAGTGAACAACGTTATATAAAATCAGCCGTTCTAATGGTTCTAAATTTTATCTAAAGAACTACTAAGATTACTTCTTTGCAAATCGAAGATAAAAATCATCAGTTTAGTGAAAATTAAAAATAATTTGATTTGCTTCGTGCACTTTTTGCCGTGCGAAAATCGTTTAAGAAAAATGTTCCGAACTGTGCTAAATAACGTAGAGAATTCCACAATTTGGTCCTTCCAAAAGGCAGAAATGAATCCTGTACAGCATCTTAATAGTTTCTTCCATTGAAATATGCAAATCCGAAATGAAATAATCGACGTCAAAATTCTATAAGTTTCTATAATTCTATAATTCTATAATTCAACAAACCTATTAAGGTTGTACTTCGAGGACTACCCGACATGATAGCAGCCAAACTAAAGCAGGCACTGTCCGAGGCTGGACTAAAGCCTGTGAAGGTGTTTAAAATGAAAAGTATCGAGATCAACTGCACTTGATTCATCTGGAGAAAGGCTCCATCATGATTTATAGAAATTTTCAACCCAGAATAGCACAATAGTACCACCAAGTGAGAGAAATTTTTACTACTGTTTACACTATTCAATCTGCTTTGAACCTTCCCAAAATTCTTTCCAAAAATACCGACATTCTATATCATCAGTTTTTAGAGATATCACATAGTAAATTGTCTATCCTAAAATCATAGCGCCATTCGGTGGGCAAGCTCTTAACTAACATGGTTTTCATAATGTATACCCGGACATTTCAACAACTTTCCGACATTCAAATCAGCTTTATATCTTTTAGTTTTTTTTTTTTATAAAAGCGTAATTCTGATAATTGAAAATTGTATTCAAACACACTAACTAGATATGATGGAGTGATTCCGAGCTATAACTTTTGCCGTTCGATAAACTTTCGCGAGATACTTGAAGCTCGTATCTGTGTGAGTACAAAAGATTTTATAATAATCGATGCATAGCAAGCCATGACTACTACGGTGGGTAAAGCTGCGCTTGATTATTTCGAACACATCCACAAAGGCAGAGATGCCATTTATACAGATTGACATGTATTATACAGATTTTCACATGCCCATATAAGCCTTCTACAGAATACAGATTTTATACAGATTTTATCAAAAATTTTCCGTCTGAGCTATCTATTAGTATTTGATTGCAATGACGAGGTAAAATTTCATTAATCAACGGACAAATCACAAATTGAAATAGAAATATTTTGTGCCAATATTCGATGATGAGCCAAGTAATGAACACTGAAATATTTTTATATTATAATTTGAACAAATATTCAAGAAGGTCATGGCATCATGAAACTTTATTGTCAGACTGAGAGTTGTATGACCTTACTTGACGTTGCAGATTGGACGTTGGAATTCCATGTTAACTAATGAAGTCACCATTTTCAAACGGGAGCACCTCAAAAAGCCAAATCATAGAAGGCCGGATCAAAAAAGGCCTAAATATAAATGGCCGAAATCGTTTAGATTTACGCAAAATGTCGAGATACAAAAGGCCGAATGCAAACAAAAGACCGGAAACGTCGTCGCTGAATATTCCTGTGAGCGCGACAACGACTTACGAAGATATGAAGAATAAATGCTCATTGAATCTACCATTATATAACCATAACCAAATGGAGCCATCATCATTTTATTGTAGAAATTTCATACAATTAGTGAATACAGATAAATACAGATTTTTTATACTCAGCTATACAGATTTTCTAAGAAAAGATCTGGCATCTCTGCACACAGGTAATAAATGTTTCGGCAAAACTCTAATGCCCCGTTTACACTTCTGCTGGCTGCCAGCATGCTGGTGCCAGTATATTGGCTCCAGCACGCTCTCAGCATAATGTTAACGCTTGCTAGCTGCTGGTTGTTGCCAGCATGAAAATTTCTGAACGTTCTAAATTTCATGCTGGCAAGCGATGCTGGTGAAGGAATTCAAGATGGCGACGGATTGAAAATATTGTACTTTTCGTACATATTTCATGTTTTTTTCTCAGTTAAAAGCATTCATTTGCGTAAAGTGGATCGATAAAAAAAATGAGAATGATGATTTAAGTACTCAAAAAATATATTTCATTGTTGTTTATATTTTTCACAAATTTTACCAGCAAGAAATTGCCTGCAATGGTGTAAACATTGCCAGCTGCTGGCGTGTCAGTATACTGGCAACATGATGCTGGCAACCAGCAATAGTGTAAACGCTACATTAGGGATTCTTTTGGATGAATTTTTGAATTACTTGTGTTTGAACGAATGCAGATGGCAAAACCATACAAATATAAGCAAAAGAATGATTATTCACGTGTTGTCATCAAACATATGATTTAAAATTATCAATTATATTATTTATTATACACTTGAAAATCTCGGATGAAATTTGAAATTTTCAGTTCACATACAGATTTGATTTAGATGAGAAAACATGAGAAAATAGACGAGTAAAACAACTTCTGATCATAATTTATCAATTAATCTCAAAATTCAACCATAAAATCGAAGAATTTTCCAAAATATGAAAACAGTACCCAACCTCACTTCTTCGAATTTAATACGCTATGATCGAAGTTGGTTCGAGAAAAGTTATTGGGATCCATTTTTGAGTGTATGGCTACAATCTTCGGTCGTTCATCAAAAGCCCAAGAACAAGGAAAGCGAGAATAATGTTTGGCCGTCTACTGACAATGACTACCGATGGGAAAAGTGTTGAGGCAAGTTTAGAAATTATTTTACTTTTTATTTCCGGTGCTTCCAGAATCAGAAAACAAGAACCAGCATAGCCGGAATTGAGTTATTTGGTTGTCTATTGACAATGACTACCGATTGGAATAGTTTCTAGGCAAGTAAAGAAATTTCGTTACGTGTTTTGTTTCACCGCTTCAAGTAACGGTATCCAATTTATAACACGCATCACCATATAATTCCGGAACCGAAAGTCGGATCCGGATGAAATTTGGCAGTTTTTTATGGGACCATGATAACTTTCATTTGAATTTAAGACTGTTGAAATCGGTCACGCCATTTCTGAGAAAATTGAGGAAATAATTTGAGATAGAATTTTTTCACTAATCAACCTGTAACTCCGGAGCCGGAGGTCGGATCAAAATAAAATTAAGAAACTTTGTATAGGACAATTGTACCTTTCATTTGAATCCATCTTGTGAGAATCGGTTTAGTCGTCTTTGAGAAAAGTAAGTGCACTTATTTTCTTTTTTATCACATATTACCATGTAATTCTGGAATTGGTAGTCGGATTCAAATGAAATTCAGGAACTTTGTGTGGATTTACAAGACCTTTCATTTAAATCTAAGTTTGTGAAAATCGGTTCAGCCATCTCCGAGAAAAGTGTGTGCAAAAAAATGCAAATGCTACACACACTGGAAGAACGAAATCTCCTTTGTTTTTAGTTGAATTCACCAATTGAACGTGCTGTCATGTCTTAGCTAAAGCACATTTTCCATTAAAGAATTTTTTAGTTGAATTAGAAAAATAAAATGTTGTTTTCAACCAACATGAATGGTTAAATTCTCTTTTGCAATTTGCAGCTATATGGCCCTCTGTCACCGAAAAAACGGTAACACCGTAATGACTACTAGCCACTAGATGGTACACTGCTATCGAACAGATTTTTTCAGTCGCTGTTGTCTTTTCTATATTGGCAAGTATAAATACGATGTTGTATTGGAGGAAAAGACATAAACGAAACATAAACTCCTTTTTAAAAATCTTTTCTTCCAATTCACTGTTTTCTTCATCCGACTTCGCGAAATCGACTCTCTCACTGAAAACATTGAGCACTCGGAAAACAAAAACCGAATACTAGTAGTAGCCCGGAAGGTTGGAAGATACAAAAAACTTCGTTTGACATATTCAATTAGAGTTCAACATTCAAAACATACTTCACTGCTCCACGTAAAAAACATTATTACGCACATTCGCTTCAAATCCGCACAAATTCTGAATAAATACACTTTCCACTAAGAGTTTACGGCATTTTACATATGGTTTTAGAAATTTAAATATGGATATATCGTCACAAATGCGAAAAACATCAAAACAATTTGCAAGCGATTTCAACAAGACTATCCTTTTTAGCTTTTCAATGGATTGTTTTGCTTCGGCACTTCTCATGAGTTTTTGGCTAAGAAACTTGTTAATAAAACCAATTTCATTTTTTTTTAATTTGTGTTGCTATTCAGCAATGATGGTGATAAATAAAAAGAGTGAAATTTTCTGATTTTAATACAAAATTAGTTGCCTAAAAACAAGAGTTATTTTTAGCATAGTAAATTCTGAATTTCAACTAATTTAATAATTATTTTAGAAACTTTGTTGTTAAAATCAACTAATTCAAAAACAGTATTACGAATTAGGCGCAGAGTTAATTTCGGTCGTTCCGTGTACAAGTCAAATACAAATAATCTACACTCAAAACAAAAATCACTTAGTATTCAAATGCAAAAACATATGATTATTTTCCATAATACTTTGCACCTAAAAGTTACTTTTTCTATATATAAAAGTCATATGTCCCACATAATAAAAATCATTGTTGGTAACACGTATGTTTTATGTGAATTTCACTTACCTATTATTGGAATATCGCATGTGTCTTAATTGAAATCCATATATTGATTATATGAATTTCATTCAACTTCCATGTGTTTTTCTAATGGTAATCAAACGCTAATCTTTTGACTTATTTTCAGTACGGCTGGTATTTATTATATGAAATTATTTCACGTTTCCTTTGTGTGAGATATATAATTGAGTGCGTTTTACTTATTTTCATAACAAATATCTAAGCAAAATTGAAAGTTATTATTCCTTACACACATATATGAAACGAAAATGTCGCTGTTGTCCGACCGTCCTGTTCACAGTTGAGCCTATATCGCATTCTAAAAAATGTTGAGTATATTACTTTCTTTATGTTCTTCGATAACTCGTATAAACTTACGCACAAAAACTCAAGCTAACAACTTGCAATTCTAAGTCTGCGAGCACTCTTGTCTATGTTACTTGCCACCATTTTCAATTTGAACATTTTCTCACAGCTTACAATCACGTAATTTATATGTGCTTTACATATGAAATGAAATCTGCCTACGTGCTTCACACATAAGGTGCAAGTGCTGTATACTTAAAAGTGATCGAGATTCAAATTAAGAATTATAAATGAACATATAAATGTTACATGCTGTATATGAATATAATGTGATAGGCATTTTTCAATAAGCATGTGATTTTTCACATAAAACCAATGGGAGATTTTGGCTTAGTGTACTATAAAAGGAAAATCATTCAGTAAAGCCCATTAGCTTGTGAGTTAACGGCTACAGGTAGTAAAAACTGCTGGTGCTAATCGCCAAGGCAATATTCGGGGCGTTTCCCGACTGGAAAGCTAGCAACGAAGGCCATCCCATTCATACGCACAGAGGTGCCATCGCATAAAAGTGCAAAGACGAAGGGTGCAAAGGCACAGAGGAGGTGCTAAAGCAACCCAGTGCTGATCTACCACGTACCAGAATTTGTACGCTGCGTAGGATCGAAGGAGACGACATATATCGTGAGGTGCTACACTGCAAGCATCACATTTGATCGCCACCAAGAGCAATAGCACTGTACCTGGGGTCAGGTACAGGCAGCACGCCAAGTTCAATGATGACCACAACTACGGCAGTGCAACTGAGATAGCAGAAAACGATACCAAAACACTGCCAATTGGAAATCGTTGGGTGACCTTCACGTCGTTCTTTACGATAGAGGAACAGAGACAACAGCAACAAAGTAGATTAAATTTTTTTTTCTCTTATAACTGAAATTTTACTATACATAAGTTTTCATTTTGATATTATTAATTTACAAAAAAACAGTTAATGTAATGGATGATCTCATGGAAGATCATCCGAATCCGATTCCGGATACTAGTAAGATCTTAAATACTCCAAGAGCTAAACATTATCCAGAGGGCACTGGGCCATGGATGGTCTATTTTCGAAAAAAGAAAAGGTATTAAATTTGATGCAAATTACAAAGGAATTGACATCAAATCTATCAAAAGTAATCTCTAAAATTAATAGAGATAAAATTCGAGTTGTTGTTAACGGCTTGAAACAGGCAAGCAATATTGTAACCTGTAAATTATTTGCTGTTGAATATAGAGTTTACATTCCATCGAAGGAGGTGGAGATTGACGGTGTTGTGATTGAAGCAAGTCTGATAGCCGATGATTTTTTTAAAAATGGAGTTGGTCGTTTTAAAAACTCCATGCTTGGGGGAGTTAAGATGCTCGAGTGCAAGCGATGGAAATAAGTCTTATCGTCCCTCAGATTCGTTTCGAGTAACATTTGCCGGATCTGCGTTGCCTAGCCATGTCTATGTCTCTAAAATTCGTCTTCCTGTTCGGCTTTTCGTACCGCATGTTATGAATTGCACAAACTGTAAAAAATTCGGACATAGAGCTACTTATTGTAGTTATAAGTCTAAATGTATAAAATATCAAGGGCCTCATAAGGATAACCTTTGCGATAAAGATATTGAAAAATGTGTTTATTGTGGGCAGAGTTCTCATGATCTTTTAGTATGCGCAGCATTTAAGTTGCGTAAAGACAAAATTAAGCTTTCTTTAAAAGCACGGTCTAAGCGCACATATGCAGAATTGCTTAAAAAAATTATTCATGTCCCCCCACTCGAAACAGAAAACGGTTTTTCAAATCTAGAGCCAAAGGAATCTGACTCTGATGAAAATAGTGAAGTCCTCAAGGTTCTGTTAAGAGAAGGAAGTCCTTCTCCAAATTACCAAAAAAGACACCTAAAATTACACAGTGCCTCCTGGTTTGTTAAATTCACAAACCAATCCAGGAACTAGCACAAGAAAAAACAATAATTCAGTGGGCTCCGCTTCACAATCACCAAAAGGATTACTGAAGTTTTCAAAAATTGTTGAATGGATTTTCGCAGCATTCAATATTTCTGAACCTCTAAAGACCATCATATGGCATTAATTCCAATAGCTAGAACATTTTTGAAACAATTATCAGCTCAACGACCAGTTCTCTCAGGTTTTGTACCCGAGTAGCAATCCGCAACTAGTTCTGATGCGACTAAGTCCTAACTATGTTGCAACAAGAGCACGAATATGTTTTTTTATGTTATACTGGTTAAAACAAGGTGACATCAATGTTTCTTCATAACACAACTAGTAACGATATAGTTATTTAGGGTTCAAATCACCACATCATTTTGTCATATTAAATTAATTATTATTTATAAGCTATCGTTACTTAATCCAAACATATCTTTAATAACTATGCTTCTAGCTACTAGTTGAAAATAAGTTTATTTGACTCCAATATTAGCAACCCGTTACTAGTTCTGATACCACTTAGCCCAACTATGTTGCAACAAGAGCACGAACATGTTTTTTATGTTATGCTGATTGAAACAAGGTGACGGCAGGGTTTTCTTTATAACGTAAACATTGAACAAGCAATCATTTGTAAGTTATCGTTACTTGATTCTAACATATCTTTAATCACAGCTCTGGTTTTAGCTACTAGTTAAAAAAAGGTTGCGAAACCATTATAAATACGTAAGCGTATATGTAAATCGTTACGGTTAAGTGATGTAGCAATAACTTTGATATTATAAGATTATAACATACAATTTCTGCATTGATTCAAATAGTTATCGGTAGGTTTTCGCAACGTTATGATAACGAAAATGTAACCAAAAAAACTTTTATTGGCTTGAATATGGCGAACACAATGTGGAGTTTAAAAAAGTGTATGAAACGTAAATAAAACCAGGATATTACTTTTTTTTAAAACTACTTTTTGACGAAAATAATTTTTGTTCTATGCACAATTATAAACTCGAAGAAAACAATGTAGAAACATTGATTCTGATAATATTATAATTCTCATGATATATGAATTTAAAATAATGAGAAATCACTCAACTTGGAACAATTTTGAGCATTTTGAACACAGAATTATTTTGTTGTTTATTCTTTATATTTTTATAAACAGATTTTGATTGACGGCGCATAAAAAAACAGTTAAGTAAAATTGAATTCCGCTCGACAGCTTTATAATCGTTGTGAAATTTGTACCTTGTATTAAATTTTTAATTTCAAGTACTATACTGTCTTTTTATTGTTGATAGGAAAACATTATGGATTCATTCAATGTTTATAATGTCGATGGCAACAAAGTTTCAACTAGTTTACTTGAAAATAAGTTATATTCAAGCTGTGGAAAATAAGTTATTTCAGTATGGCATTACAACGTAACGACAACTTATTTTTAACCGACATAGAAACTAGTAGAAACTGCGCTTTTTGAGTCACGCAAGTGGTTAGATGTTAGTAACAATAACTCAAATATCTGGTTGCAAACTAGTCACAAATAAGCTAGCATAACAAAAATTGTTACTTGGGTATCATTTGATGGATAATTTATCATCCGCCGCAAATGATTCAATCACTGTCCTGCAGTGGAATTGTCAAAGCATCATGCCAAAACTTGATTCATTTGAAGTTTTATTGCATAGTCGAAAATTTGATGTATTTGCTTTGTGCGAAACATGGCTTACATCAAACATAGCTTTAAATTTGAATGACTTTAACATTATACGTATCGATAGAGACTCTCCGTATGGCGAAGTGCTTTTGAGAATTAAGAAATGTTATTCCTTTTATATAGATTAAACATTCCTTCGACTTCTAGTAAAGAAGTTGTTGCTGGTCAAATAAAAATTAAAGCAAAGGACATTTCATTGATTCGGTATGTATTCCTCCAAGAGTTCAAGTTGGACAACGACAGCTTAACGAAATGGTCCAAGCCCTCCCTGCTCCACGATTGATTCTGGGAGATTTCAATTCGCACGGAATTATGTGGGGTTCCGTTTACAATGATAGTAGATCATCTTTAATATATAATATCTGGGAAAATTTTAGCATGACGGTATTAAATATGGGTAGTATGACACGAATCCCAAGACCTCCTGCACGTCCAAGTGCATTATATTTATCTTTTTGCTCGACTTCAATTCCACTAGATTGCACCTGGAAAGTATTTTCTGATTTACACGGTAGCGATCATTTACCAATCTTCATCTCAATTAGCAGTAACAAAGGCATTGTTAATTCAGTTAATATTCCATATGATTTGACAAAAAATAAGATGGAAGAGCTGGGTAAACCAGCTTCCAATCACAACCCATTGCAATGTTGTCCTGCATCAGAAAATTGTCCGAAAAAAATATTCTTCGACGATTCAACACTTTAGTTGGGACGAACAGTTTGTTGTCAGATACTCAGTTTGGCTTCCGTAGAAATAAAGGGACGAATGTTTGCCTTGCATTACTTTCGTCTGACATCCAAATTGCCTTCGCTCAAAAACATCAAATGGCATCTGTGTTTTTAGACATTTAAGCAGCATTTGGATCAGTTTCCATTTATGTTCTTTCTGACAAGCTCCATCAACATGGACTTCCAGCGATTTTAAATAATTATTTGCACAACCTTTTGTCAGAGAAATGCATGTATTTTGCACATGGCGACTTGGCAACATTCAAAATTAGCTACATGGGTCTCCCGCAAGGCTCATGTCTCAGTCGTCTCCTCTATAACTTTTACGTGAATGACATTGACAGCTCTCTAGTAACCCCATGCACACTAAGACAATAGGCAGATGGTGGCGTGGTTTCAGTTACTGGGCCCAAAGCTATTGATCTGCATAAACCATTGCAAGATACCTTAGATAACTTGTCTGTTTGGGCTGTTCATCTGGGTATCGAATTCTCTACGGAGAAAACAGAGCTGGTCCTCTTTTCAAGAAAGCATGATCCCGCGCTGCTTCAGCTTCATATTATGGGAAGAATGATCCAACAGGTTTTGACTTTCATATATCTCGGGGTTTGGTTTGATTCCAAATGCACGTGGGGAGGACACATTAGGTATCTGATAACAAAATGCCAATAACGAGTATATTTTCTTCGAACAATAACAGGATCTTGGTGGGGTGCTCATCCGGAAGATCTAATAAAATTGTATCAGACAACGATACTTTCAGTGATGGAATATGGATGCGTTTGCTTTCGTTCCGCTTGCTTTAAGCTACATGCATTCGACGCATACAATGAGTCTTAAAGTTCTGGCGGGAGATCTTCCATTGAAAGATCGTTTATGGGAGCCTTCTTCGCAACTGCTAATAAGATGTGAGGTACTGAATCCCCTAGTTATTAATAACTTCGAAAAGCTAGTTGAGCTTCAATCTCTAACAAAATTCATGACAATATATTTTAACCATATGTCACAGGAAATCGACCCTTCAAGATACATTCCTATCCGTGACAGCCTCCTAAATGTCCCTGACTCAACTTTAGTTTTCGGCACATCCATGCAGAGGGATGTGCGTGGAATTCCGGATCACCTACGCTCGATGGAAATCCCACAAATATTTACAACTGTGTTCAGGCATATTGACTCTGAATAAATATTTTACACGGACGGATCACGAATTGAAGAGGCTACTTGGTTTGGTATATTCAACAATAATGTTTCGGCTTCATTTGGGCTTCAAGAACCTGCATCTGTTTATATAGCAGAGTTAGCAGCAGTTCATTATAGTTTGAGTGTAATCGTCACATTATCTCCAAACCATTATTTTCTCTTCACCGATAGTCTAAGTGCAATTGAAGTCATTCGCTCAAACGCTGCTGGCAAAAATGACTGTTTTTCTTAGGCAAAATAAAACAATGCCTGAACGACACATTGAATAATAATTATCAAATCACAATAGTTTGGGTCCCGGCTCATTACTCCATTCCAGTCAATGAAAGAGCCGATATTTTAGCCAAACGTGGTGCTATTGAGGGTGATATTTATGAGAGACCGATTGCTTTCAACGAATTCTATAGCGCGACTCGCCAAAGAACACTTGTCAGGTGGCAAGCTTCTTGGGATGAAGATGATCTGGGTCGGTGGATGCACTCAATTATTCCTAAAATATCGACAAAGGCATGGTTCAGGGGGCTTGATGTGAGTAGGGATTTCATTCGTGTGATGTCAAGACTCATGTCCAATCACTACACGTTAGATGCACATCTACTTCGAATTGGACTTTCCAAGACTAATCATTGTGCTTGTGGCGAAGGTTATCACGATATTGATCATGTTGTTTGGACATGCGTGAAGTAGTGATATCAGATCTCAACTAATGAATTTCTTGTGTACTCCAATGTCCCAGTTCGCGACATTCTTGCTTGTCGTGCCTTACATATGTTACATGAAACTTCTTTATCATTTCATTAAGTCCATCGGAGTTCTGATTTAAATTTTATTTTATGTTAGACCTTTTTCTCTTCCATGAGTTCAACCAATAGCCAGCTTTTATTATATCAATAAAAGAGATGAACTGATACAAACAAAGCTAAATAGTTGCAAGATCATGTACAAAACAAATGTATTTTATTTTATGTAATTTATAATAGCAACTCGCTTAATAAAAACAGTGTTTAGACTAACTAATGAATACCAGCATACTAATATGATATTTGAAATGTATTAGGTTCAAAGTACTATGTATTGTGGATGCCATGGCGAAGAAAATATATATATATATATATATATATATATATATATATATATATATATATATATATATATATATATATATATATATATATATATATATATATATATATATATATATATATATATATATATATATATATATATATATATATATATATATATATATATGGAAAAAGGGAAAATCAATATCCACCGAAAAAGGGTGCCAAGCTGAAGAAAATATTCAAATCAAAACGAAAACCAACAACATAAGCTGCCAAACCTAGATAATTATATCAAACGCTGACGTAATAGATAAACCTGAAGTCGAAACAAATAACTATAACATATATAAAGATGAAAATAACAATAATCATAACAAGAATAATAATGATAATAACATTAATAATAACAATAACACTGCCGGTTTTGGTGACAAATGCATGATAACCCAGGTTGTAAAAAAGAAGAGTAGTAAACAACTTGGTGCTAGAAATATCTATTCTTACAGAAGACGACTATGATCTCAACTTAGTTGAAAACAATAAATTCAAGACATTACAGCGATCAAGTAGAATAATAAAACTTCTCGAAGTCCTAAATTTTTACCATTTGGAAAAAAGAAATTTTAACACTATTGAAAATATCATGGCATCTTAAAGTGATGGTTTCTATTTAAAAGGGGTAAATTGACCAATCCAATAGGTCATTTCGTATTCACGCGAATGCCTATGGGCCTACGAAATAGTTGGTCTACATTTCAAAGATGAATGAACACGGTACTGTACGAAATAAAAGATGTCAGCGATAGTTTATGTAGACGACATATTTGGGTTTGGTTCTACTATTTGAGAACATAATAATAACCTGTGTAATGTTTTGAAGGTTCTGTGCCGCAACGGTTAAGCACTTTTTCATGAATCGTGAAAAAGTGCTTAACCGTTGCTGAGAAATCGACGGGAGTTCCGTTTTTGGAGATTTATATATTCACTAACTAACAAGATCTGTCAACTAGATCAATTTAGCAGTACGTTCTATAAAAATGTGCACCTCGTTTCGCCATCGCTTGTGAAAAAATACTCATGAAATTGAGAATTTTTACTAAGCGCACTGTAATACCGGAACCAGAAGTGGGATCTGGATCAACTTTTCGGGAACTTTTTAAAGAATCTTAAGGCCTTTCATTTGCTTCCTAGTGCGTGAAAATCGGTTGGAAAATTTCCAAGAAAATTGATTGCGCATTTTTATTTTTATTTCCTTGTAATTCCGGAAACGTAAGTCGGATCCAAAGTAAACTCAGGAAAATTTTATGAGGCTATAGGACATTTCATTTGAATCTATGTTTTTGAAAATCGGTTCATCCATCTCTGAGAACCGTGTGTGACTGTTTTTTCCCTTTTTTGGTGCATATCACCCTGTAATTCTGGAACCGGAAGTCGGATCCATTTGAAACTTAGGAAATTTGTATGGGACTTTAATATCTTTCATTTGAATCCAAGTTTGTGAAAATCGGTTTAGCCATCTCCGAGGAAATCGAGTGACATTATTTGTCACATACACACACGCACATACACACAGACAGACATTTTGTGATCTCGACGAACTGAGTCGAATGGTATATGACACTCGGCCATCCGGGCATCGGTTGTTAAGTCGATTTTTACAGCGATTGCATAGCCCTTCTATATGAAAAAAGGAAAAAAAACGGCTTTTTTCCAATCTTCAAGCAAAATCTGAAAATGATTACCATCGCTGAATTCAAAGCTCGCCACTCAAGCAGCGCAGCGATCGCAGAAGAATTTGCTGGATTATTTAATTGTAAGTAAATGATCTCTTTCATGCATTTTTCATAGCGCCCCTGGAGAAGCGATACTCAACTTATGGTCTGCCAAATTGTGGGTAACTATAACAAGTTTGCTGGAGGCTGTATGGTGCTATCTGTTGATGGTTCTATTATTGATAAAATATTTCTATTGAAATGAGTACAACTGATTTAATAGTTCCATCTTCCAATAAAAAACATCTCAATAAACTACCTCAGAATTAGATATGAGAATTGTTTATAATAGTATTTTATTCTGAATGTTGAAATAGCAACTCTCTGAGAAATTTGTCCTCCAGAAACATTTTACTCTTGGATTGATATCACAATGACAGAATTTACTATATTGTTGTTATTCTCTCATACTGATTTTGTTATTATTTTTGATATTTTAACTCTAATTTCAAGCAAAGTAATGTTAAGTTTTAGCATTGAGTTATTTGGTTTTAATAATAAAGTTTGCAATTGGTTTGCAAATCACTTCGTCTTAATAAAAAGGCAAAAATATTTTAATAAGACTGTTTCAATAAAAGAGAATTATCACACCACCTGGTGGATCAAGAATAAGTTTTTTTTACTATTCAATTTACTCATAGATGGCTGAACCGTTTCTAATAAACTTAATTCTTAAATGCGCAATATTGTTTAAAACAACATGCCGGAACCACCTCAAACTTCGTATTCACGCGTTCCAGGCAAAGTTATATCGAATTTCAAAACAAAAAAATCGATCTTGTGCCTTTAAGGGTTAAACTCGTTTAAAAGTTTTTATTGGATTATTGATTAAGTTCAATGGCCGAACTGCGGTCTTTTCTGGTTCCTGAGATAATAATCGCTGGTCTTACAAGCCAGTAGCCGTATGTTCGATCCCGACTTGGAAGGATTCTTAGTATCAGTAGGATCGTAGAATTTGCCATGCAATTATGTTGTACGCACAGAATCGGTATTCTTTTGTCAACTTCCCGATTGATATCTGAGTGAATTGGTATCAAAATTGTGCCCAAATTAGTATCAGAGGTTCACTTTTCGAAAAAAATCTTGTGATTTTCCATCTTATACAACTCACATAAATGGAGCGTCATATTCCACACAATTCAATTATTCAAGAACATGTAAAGGGTGATTTTTTAAGAGCTTGAGAACTTTTTTAAACAATAAAACGCATAAAATTTGCCAAATCTCATCGGTTCTTTATTTTAAACGTTAGATTGGTACATGACATTTACTTTTTGAAGATAATTTCATTTAAATGTTGACCGCGGCTGCGTCTTAGGTGGTCCATTCGGAAAGTCCAATTTTGGGCAACTTTTTCGAGCATTTCGGCCGGAATAGCCCGAATTTCTTCGGAAATGTTGTCTTCCAAAGCTGGAATAGTTACTGGCCTATTTCTGTAGACTTTAGACTTGACGTAGCCCCACAAAAAATAGTCTAAAGGCGTCAAATCGCATGATCTTGGTGGCCAACTTACCGGTCCATTTCTTGAGATGAATTGTTCTCCGAAGTTTTCCCTCAAAATGGCCATAGAATCGCGAGCTGTGTGGCATGTAGCGCCATCTTGTTGAAACCACATGTCAACCAAGTTCAGTTCTTCCATTTTTGGCAACAAAAAGTTTGTTAGCATCGAACGATAGCGATCGCCATTCACTGTAACGTTGCGTCCAACAGCATCTTTGAAAAAATACGGTCCAATGATTCCACCAGCGTACAAACCACACCAAACAGTGCGTTTTTCGGGATGCATGGGCAGTTCTTGAACGGCTTCTGGTTGCTCTTCACTCCAAATGCGGCAATTTTGCTTATTTACGTAGCCATTCAACCAGAAATGAGCCTCATCGCTGAACAAAATTTGTCGATAAAAAAGCGGACTTTCCGAATGGACCACCTAAGACGCAGCCGCGGTCAACATTTAAATGAAATTATCTTCAAAAAGTAAATGTCATGTACCAATCTAACGTTTAAAATAAAGAACCGATGAGATTTTGCAAATTTTATGCGTTTTATTGTTTAAAAAAGTTCTCAAGCTCTTAAAAAATCACCCTTTAAAATAGTGTGATTTGAAAATTACATGGCTTGTAATCGAATAAAAAAATTACAGATGATCGATAGCTACAGGGCGGCTTGAACCGAGAAACCTTAGATCACAAAGCACTTCACTGATCGACTAAACCACAAAAGCACATATCTGCTTTATTAATAATTGTTATATATATAAATCCATACAGCGGCACTTGGTAGCCGAGAGCAAATTACACTCGGAATCAGTAAAATTCTGCACAAATGGAATATTGCATCTTTTGACAAATTGAGTCCGGATTCTTTATATCTTATCTCACTTGCGGGCCAATGCCCTCTAATTAAGTTCAATCACCTTTGTAACATCAAAACGTTTATTACACGCGTGTAAGCTACTCACGATCCACTAATTTGATTCCAACTGGCTTGCTTCTACATATGTCTTATCTTTTAAGCCTCGTTCTGTGCCTATATATTCGTGTTACATATTAATTTTGTGTTTTATCTGTGTTATCGGTATTATTGTATTATATACCTTATGATCAAAAAAGAACCGGAATTTTCATTTTAAAATTCCCGCGCTTGTCCAATCGGTGAACTTTTATTCTCTCAACGTTGGCAACACTTTTATACACATTCTGTCAAATTTTGACGCATATCGTACGATTAGTTTTTGTTTGGCGTCTATACAAAGAAGTTGAAAAATTTTCGTGTGGCGATTTTTATAATGGATGAAAATTTAGAACAACGTGCGTGCATCAAATTTTGTGTTTCAAATGGATTTAAGTGTTCCGAAACGTTGAAAATGTTAGAAAAGGCCTTTGGTGAATCGTTTCTAGGAAAAACACAGGCATACGAGTGGTATAAACGCTTCAAAGGTGGTCGTACAAGCTTGGATCATGATGAGATCCCTGGCCGCCCAACAACATCTGTTACTGAAGAAAACATTGAATCGGCGAAGCAAATCGTGTTGCAAAATCATTCTGTACCGATTAGAGAGATTGCTGTGTTATTGGGCATTTCTTATGGATCAGCCGAACACATTTTAACTGATGTTTTGGGTTTGAAACGCGTCGCTTCTCGGCTGGTGCCAAAAAAGCTGAATTTCATTCAAAAACAGCGTCGTGTTGATGTGGCCAAAGAGATGATTTCCAACGCAAATAATGACCCCACATTCATCGAATTCATCATAACTGGTGATGAGGTGTGGATCTATGAATATGACGTCGAAACCGCACAACAATCGACCGAATGGCGCTTCGAAGGCGAGCCGTTGTTCTAAATTTTCATCCAATAAAAAAATCGCCACACGAAAATTTTTCAACTTCTTTGTATAGACGCCAAACAAAAACTCATCGTACGATATGCGTCAAAATTTGACAAATTTTAAAATGAAAATTCCGGTTCTTTTTTTATCATAAAGTATACTATCTTCAGCGTATTTTGTGTTAGTGTTCTATAAATCCCATGTGCTTTTATTGTGGTAATGCATATAGTATACTAGTTTTGCCTGAGCACTCGGAAAATTTTAAAATTCAAATCACTAGTTTTATTTTTTTTCTTCAATCTACTAAACATACCGGTCGCCTGAATTTTGAGTTAATCTATCTCCTACTGTACTATTCTTATCAAACATATAATTTTATTGTCTATATCGTATGTTTTTATTCTTCATCTCGATATGTTACTGTTTCGATGTTTCTCGTATTGTAGTATTCACGCTGCCGTCTCATTGTGTTGAGCTACTCATCGCTGTCGATGCTCTGTGTACATCTTTATGCTCTCCTCGTTGCTCGTTAGTGATGCCATTTCGATATGCATCTTTCTCATACTCTTACTATCTGTACTGCTTCCAGTTGTTGTCTTCCATCCTCGTGGTGTATCATTTGGCGGGTTCCAGCGCCGTCAACGTCTTTGAATGGTATATATCTGCAACATATGATGCATGTAAGGTCTTGCAGAGAAACACATAACAATAAGCAGAGTTTAGATATTCCTCGCGTATAAACTCCATTCGCTGTTCGCACTGTAGCTACTCGAACTAAGTCATCGTGTCCGGGATGAACTGCTATGACTCTAGCCAACGGCCACCTTTGCGGCGGTTGATTCTCCTCCTTCATGATAACAATTGCTCCTTCTGCCAGGTTTTTTGTTATGGTAGACCACCGATAGGTTTGTTGCAATGATGTCAAATATTCCTGATGCCAGCGTCTTCAAAAGTGTTGAGCGATTTGTTGACATCGTTCCCAACCAGTTAATCGACTTGGTGGAGTTGCGGTCAGGTCAGGTTCGGGTAGGATGTTCAATAACTTCCAATCAAAAAATGACCGGGCGTTAAAGCTTGCAGATTGGATGGATCACTCGAGAGTGGTATGATCGGTCGAGAATATAGACACGCTTCTACTTCAGCTAGCACAGTCTCAAACTTTTCCTTGTTTAGAGTAGCATTCCCAGCAATGCGACGTAGATGAAACTTCATTGACTTCCCGCAGGCTTCCCATAAACCTTCGAATGAATGCGATCGTGGTGGTATGAAGTGAAATCTAATATGCTCGGGTTCGCAGAAACCGACAACAGTAGCTTTATAACTCTGAAAAATGAATAATCGAATCGAATTCATCGAATAATCTTCCAATGCTGTACTCGCTCCACGAAAATTTTTTGCATTGTTGCAATAAATATCAGAAGGTTTGCCCCGCCGGGCTGTAAAACGTCGAATTGCTGCCAAGAAGGCAGGTGTACTCGAATTCGTCACAACCTCAAGATGTGTTGCCTTGGTTGCCAGACAGATGAAAACTGCTACATACCCCTTTATCGCTTGCACTCTACAGATTCCGGATCGAATATACATTGGTCCAGCAAAATCAACTTCCACTTTTTCGAAAACATAGCTGCTGGTGATGCGATCTCGTGGAAGGTTCCTCACCAATTGTTCTAGTGTTTGAGGTTTGGCTCTTGTACATGTGACGCATGATTGAACCACACGACGGACCAGATTTCGTCCGCTTAATGGCCAGAATCGTTGGCGGATTGTAGACAACAGAAGTTGTGGACCTCCATAAAGAGTTTTAAAATGTTCCGCCCAGACAATAAGTATTGTTAGGTGTTCCTTCGCAGGCGATACCAATGGATATTTATCATCAATGGCAACCCTAGAATTTTGCAAACGCCCTCCGACACGAATAAGCCCGTCAATTGATTTTGACTTAAGAAAGCGGAGATTCGAAGATCTAGATATCGTTTTCCCTTTCTTCAAGGCAACAATTTCCAAACTAAAATGTTTTTCTTGCACACTTCGAATGAGATGGATGAGTGCAACATATTTTTCTTCCGGTGTCAATGGTCCTACCCGACGTTCATTTGGTGTCCTACGACAGTTGTGTGCGAACCTCAGTCCCCAGGGGAAGAAGGTAAGTAAACGACGTAATGCCGAAAATCTGGAGATGAGGTCAGCACCTTCTCGTGTTGAGATCGTTGATAAGGTAACAGTTTTTCGTGCTTCAAATTCTGGACCGCTACGACTTGCCTTGTTTGTCACAATGAACTACGCTGGCCAAGGTAGAAGAGTAGTTAATAACCACGACGGACCATTCCACCACAATGATGAATTCAGTAATAAAATCACGTCAAGGCCGCGAGTTATCAAATCTGCGGGATTGTCTTCGCTATGCACATGATTCCAAGCAGCATGCGGTGTCAATTATTGAATTTCTGCTACTCGATTGGCAATGAATGTTTTCCAAGTTGAGGGAGTGCTAGCGAGCCAGCTCAGTACAACGTCTTCTCCAACAGATGCGCCACTGTCTTCTCCAACAGATGCGCCAACAACAGCACTGCGCAAAGTTCCAAACGCGGGATGGATTTGTTCTCGATCGGAGCAACACGTGCTTTTGAAGTGAGTAGTCGCACTGTGCAACATCCGTCTGGAGTAATCGAACGAAGATATAAACATGCTCCATATGCTGCTTCTGATGCGTCACTAAAGCCATGCAATTTACATAAACTGGCTTTATACAACGATAAAACGAAACGGGGTACACTGAGTTGTCCTATGTTGAGAATTTGTTTTTTGGGATTACCGCCACTCGTCTTGGAAGCATGAAGGGAGACGAGTGTCCCAATCGATCTGAAGCTTCCACAACGTTTGTATAAAAATTTTTGCTTTCGATAGTGCTGGACCGATCAGCCCTAGTGGAACGAAAAGACTTGCCAGTTGAAAGAGAACTATCCGCTTAGTGATGTTTGCTGATTCTATCCACTTTGGTTGCTTGAATAGCAATTCATCTGCCGTAGTCACCCAACGAAGCCCCAGTGTGGTTATTGAGCCTTCGTGATCCAAATCTAGTTCTTGCTTGCATTCTTGATGGTCAATAGGAATGTCAGCTAGCACTTCCGGATTGTTCGATGACCATTTTCGTAGTATAAAACCTGCCGATGACATCATTCCAATCACGTGCAAGATGATTTCTCGCAATTCCTGAACACTATCACTCCCAGTTAACATATCGTCCACATAGAAACCTTTGCGCACCACCTGTGCCGCTGAATGGTAGTTTATTAATTCATCGTCTACTAATTTTTGAAGAACTCTGATTGATAAAAAAGGAGCACAATTAGTTCCATATGTCACTGTTAACAACTGATAAACCTTTAATTGATCGTCAGTTGAGTAACGCCAGAAAATTCTTTGCAACGGTTGATCGTCTGGATCAACTAATATTTGACGATACATTTTAGTACACGGAGAACCCTTCGATCATAAAATTGCGATATCGCAGTTTTTGATTTTTGAGATAGTTGATTTAACTAATTTCTTTTTGATTCAACCAAAATAGTTTTTGATTTGCATATATTCAAGTAGTTGAAAAATATGTTGTTTTGAATGCTGTCAAATACCGGAGACAGTTGAAAGCAAAACAATAATCGCAACTTTTTTAGTTGAAATCTGTTCGCGTCGCTTCAAAATGTCAATGAAAACAACATCGCTGATTAAAGCGTTTGGTGAAATTGTGTCCATTCGATTTGAGAAATTTATGATTCCATAACAAGTGATTATCTAACAGCGGTGTTGTGATAAAGTTAACCTTGTATAAGATGAAAAAGATTTGGTGACGAATTAGAAAATGTTAATGAATGATCATCTCGTAATCTTTCAGGTATGCGCAAAAATTTTATGCTTCAAATCCGATCATTGATTTACTTCCAGCAGACTGTCTTACTTCCAGCTGTTTGATACCGATGATGATGTTCATGCATTAGCAATAAAACGCTTTTTGACATGAATTTAATTTATAAAAGTAACAGGAGCGAAGGGTTTCAAACACACAGAACGCGCTGCGATGAATGGTGCGTTTGAATTGCCGTCGAAAAATTCCAATTCCCAGCGATTGATGTATCCAAGCTCATATAAATTGACTAAAATTATCAGTGCATAACTTTAGTTCAACCGTTTGAAGGCATCATTCATTTTGGGTTTGCTGAGAGCTCATCTGCGCTGATTACGCGCATGTGCCCGAGTCTTTCGTATTCCGATAAGAATTGATGATACTGTTCTTTGAGTTTGCATTTACAGCCAATCTGCGTTCGAGAGCGTAAAACCGACGCTCCGCGTTGTAACGGTTATATCTCAGATGTGTAATAAGATCCTCCCTGCGTGGGAGCTTCACGACGTACCGCCCCTCTCCGTACGGTATTAAAAACAAAATATTTCTCACAAGCACGTTATTCCGTAGACCATCCTTTAAGATCATAACACGTTTCCAATTGCCAGAAACGGCTTACTACATCTTCCAAGGCACTCAAATTTCTAGTACTTTGAAGGGACACATGAAATTTATCGTTTCCACATCCACCTGACACGACCCATCCAAAAAGTGTATTTTGTAGTAGTGGCAATCCTTCTCCCAATTCTATTCGACCATACTGCAGCACATTGAAAAAGAGTTCAGCTCCTATGATAACATCTGCGTGACTGGAATTGTGAAACGTGGGGTCTGTTAAGCAAATATGATTTGGAATATCCCAATCAGAAATTATCCTGGATTGGTAACTTAACTGTCACACTGGGAAAAACCAACATTCTTAAATTCGAATGAAAGAGCGAAATTTCAGCAACAACATAATGAGTTACGTTTGTCGATGCACAACCAATTCTAGAGACAATGATAGGAAACGGAATTCTCCTGTGCGGTAGTTTCAATTTATCGCAAAAGTCGTTCGAAATAAAATGGCACTATGAAGCTGAATCTAAAACACATCGAGACCGAATCAACTTCCCCATTTTATCTTTCACATTGATAAACGCAGTTGGTAGCAACACAATGTGATCTTGATCTTTGGTTTGCGCTGCATATGAACATTCAATAGCTGGAGTGGAAGTATGGGTTACTTGGACATGCCTGGACATGCCTGGACATCTGCGATTCGCCTGTTGATTGAACTGGTTGCTGACAACTACCAGATTGTTGACATTGATTGTTCGATGGTCCCCCTGTAGTCGAAGATTGTGATTGCGCACTAGAATGATTACGAGATCCCGATGTCTGCTGCTGATTTAAATCACCTCGTTGATCAACTCTAGGATCGTGTAGTAGTGTATTGTGCTTCTTGTTACAACGATTACAATTTCTTGATGGACAAGCTCTAGCAGTATGTTTTGTGGTACGGAGACAATTATTGCACAATCCGTTGCGGTTCACCAAATCGTAACGTTGACTGATCGAAAGTTTCCAAAAATCTGGACACTGATAAATGTAATGATTTTGTCTGTATTGAAAACAACCCGACGGCGTTGAAGATGATTGTCCCAAATTGGCTGTGCACTATTGTTTGCTTCAAACGACCTTTCACCTTTGCTGGTTGACACTTGCTTAGACAAAGCCAAACCTTAGCGTAACCTTGTAAGAAACGGATCATGTCGCTATAAACAGGCATACCATCCGAATCATTTCGCTGGTCTGTTCCTTGATCTAATGAATCAACAGCATTGCAATGTCTATCCCATTCGCGCTTTGTGTTTGTATCCAATCGCACATACATGTGATACACCAGACTTGAGCTCTAACCGCTAACTGGCTCACCTAAACTTTTCAGCTTAGACAAATCCTCAAAACTATCGATTAACCGAAGTAACTCATCACTAGATTCCCTTTGCATCGATGGGGTTTCATACAGAGCTTGCAAATGGCACAAAATTAAACGCCGTTTACTCTCATAACGGCGAATTATTAATTGCCAAGCTAGTTGATATCTTTCTTCGCTAAGTTCTATATGACCGATTAATCTTGCTGCATCACCTTGTACCAAACCTTTTAAATACTGCAATTTATCAATATCACGGATTTCTGTTCGTTTCCCGACTCCAGTGATAAAACTATCCCGAAACGACATCCAATCCTCCGATCGGCCACTAAATTTAATTAACGGGAGCTCGGGATAACGAATGTGTGAGTGCGCAATAGATGTAACAGTGGTAGCAGCTTAAGTTGACGAAGCGAGCGTGGACGCTGACTTGGGTAGCTTAGACAAAAGGCTTGCTTTAATTGAATAGTATAGCGACTCGAACGTATAACGCTCCTTTTTGAAGTTAATCGGGAATTTATCCGTTGAATATGATTCTAACTCTGCTGCTACTTCCGCAAACTGTGTGAAGAATTCTTCTAGCTTCTCTAGCCGAACCTGGACCTGACATAAATGCTCTTCTGGCTTGTATTTTTTCAAGAACGCTTCCAGAAAAGACATTGATTCCTGTAGATTTGACAACCGCTGTTGTTTTCCTTTGTCCAAATCTTTTTCTTCGTCATTCATTTTTTCGCTTTTAGAGGAGTAATATTAACAGGCGAACAAAGAATTTGCAAGCGAAAATTATCGAACCAAACAGAGGGTATATTTTATATTGACGAATGATTTTCACCCACCTGTTTCTCGTAACTTGAGACCGCAAAACACGCTGTTCCATTTACTAGCAACTCCACCACCAAGCCGTTATTTCCAATCGCCGTTTTACAATTGATGAATTCTATCTCATTCGATCACGTTCTCACTTTTAAAGCCACCGCTAAAGTGTTTTTTTTTCACGATTGCAAATTGCATTGGAATTGCAAATGGTTCTTGGTACTCTTGCTGTCTCTAGCAGCACACTTTGATCGATTTTTCCTATACTGTCACTTTTGTTCACTCTTTGTGGTCACCGCACCTTTTATCTTTTATCTTTGTAAAGAGATCCGGAACTAAGGACCAATAAATGTATATGAAAATCATCAAATTGAGTCCGGATTCTTTATTTCTATCTCACTTGCGGATCAATGCCCTCTAATTAAGTTCAATCACCTTTGTAACATCAAAACGTTTATTACACGCGAGTAAGCTACTCACGATCCAATAATTTGATTCCAACTGACTTGCTTCTACCTATGTCTCATCTTTTAAGCCTCGTTCTGTGCCTATGTATTCGTGTTGCATATTAATTTTGTGTCTTATCTGTGTTATCGGTATCATTGTATTATATATACTATCTTCAGCGTATTTTGTGTTAGTGTTCTATAAATCCCATGTGCTTTTATTGTGATAATTTATATCGTATACTGGTTTTGCTGAGCACTCCGAAAATTTCAAAATTCAAATCACTAGTTTTATTTTTTCTCTTCAATCTACTAAGCACTGTCCTCCCTGAAATTTGATTCTCATGAACCCCTTGTGTGTCTCAATCTTCAGTCACCGAGAAAAGAAAGGACAATCTAATTGAGTTCTATATTTTATATCTTTCACCTCTTTTGAGATTATTAACATCGATTTTTTCTTCTCATTTCAGATTATTTACTTCAAGAAAATCAGCAATGGATGCAGATGTACACAAAAGATTAAGCACAAGTTGATTTCTTGTTCAGTTACATAGATAGCAGAATCATTGGCATCCTAGTCTAGTCAAAGAATAACAGCATTAATACATGAATCATTTACCAAACAATTAAATGCAAATACTTCACTACCCCGTCATTTATAACATGCGGAGAAACTTAAAAATATTTCTAATATTAGTAATATCATGGATTCTGGTTGCCGTGTATTACTTCGAAGGAAGTTACAAAAGTCGGAACCGAGCATTGAGATTACGCGAACAGCAAACAATGTCAGCTACAGAACAAATGCTATCTGATTGGCATGATCAACAGTTTAATCCATCTACATCTTTGCGACAACATTTAGTATCCAACTCGTTGATGCATTTGTCTTCATCACAACACACATGGGATTATTTTGATGAGTTAGGTTATATACAAAAAGGTAGTTTACAACAAGGTGAAGATCCTTATTTACGGAATCGTTTCAATCAGAAAGCGAGTGATAGTTTAAAAAGCAATCGTGAACTTCCCGACACCCGCAATCCGATGTGCCGAAAGAAATGGCCAAGTATACTTCCGCCCACAAGTGTTATTATAACGTTCCACAACGAAGCACGCAGTACACTTCTACGCACAATAGTCAGTGTACTGAATAGATCTCCAGAAAATTTAATACATGAGATTATTTTGGTTGATGATTACTCAGATTTCCCAGAAGATGGACAGGAACTTGCAAAAATTCACAAAGTAAAAGTAATAAGAAATGATAAACGTGAGGGATTGGTACGATCACGAGTTCGTGGAGCAGATGCTGCTACTGCATCGGTGTTAACATTTCTGGACAGTCATTGTGAGTGCAATGTTGGTTGGTTAGAGCCATTGTTAGTAAGAATAAAGGAAGACTCATCTCGTGTAGTTTGTCCTGTGATAGATGTAATTAGTATGGATACATTCCAGTACATTGGAGCATCAGCGGACCTACGAGGAGGATTTGATTGGAATTTAGTTTTTAAATGGGAATACTTAAGCAATGCCGAACGACACGATCGCCAAAAAGATCCAACGACACCTATAAGAACACCAATGATAGCTGGTGGTCTGTTTGTGATAGATAAATCATATTTTGAAAAGTTAGGCAAATATGATAGTCAGATGGATATATGGGGTGGAGAAAATTTAGAAATAAGTTTCCGAGTATGGCAGTGTGGTGGTAGTCTAGAAATTATACCATGTAGCAGAGTTGGCCATGTATTCCGTAAACGACACCCGTATACCTTTCCTGGAGGCGGAAGTGGAAATATTTTCGCTAAAAACACTAGGCGCGCTGCAGAAGTTTGGATGGATGACTATAAACAATACTATTATGCAGCAGTTCCTTTAGCTAAAAATATTCCATTTGGAAATATTGATGATCGGCTGCTTTTAAAAGAACGGTTACAATGCAAACCATTCAAATGGTATCTTGATAATGTTTATCCACAATTAACTATACCCGAACACCAAACCAAAGGAAGCCTACGCCAAGGAGCATACTGCATGGACACTCTAGGCCATTTGGTGGATGGAATAGTGGGTCTTTATCACTGTCATAACAGTGGAGGTAATCAAGATTGGACTATTACCAAAAAAGGACAAATCAAGCATCTTGACCTTTGTTTAACACTATTAAATTTTACTGTACGATCACATATTAATATAGCAGTATTGAAATACTGTGACGAATCTGCCAACCAACAGTGGTACAGACGAGAGGGTGATCTGATACAACACAGTAAGATTAACGTATGTTTAGACTCGCGGTACGCCAAAGAGAAAGGTATAACAGCCGAACGATGCAACTCAGCACTCGAATCACAGCATTGGAAATTTTTTACAAAGTGAGAAAAATCAATCCAGTGGTGTGATACAATTGAATTTCCTTCTAGATGTATTGATCATTCACTGTTTACCATCAACTGAATGTTACAAAACATTTGATTAATAATGCTGATTGAGACTAGTTACAATTACTTAGCAACAATTATATTATTGTAAGCAGTGCTATATTGTAGCACTTCAAGAACAACGCGAATGTACATTCCGAGCAACTATTTATTTTTATTATCATCCCTATAATAAAAACTGGATTATCATTGAATGTATTTTATTTTGTTTTGAAAATTTCCCTTTTCGCATTTTGGTAAAATAACTCGATATCAAGGACGAGGTGATGGAACTAGTTTGTTTTGCAAATGTTACTAAAGAATGTCAATTTGAATTATTTTTTCCACGCCAGTGTATATCAAATATCGCCCGATGCGAATTTCTGGTCCAGAGTAATGGTCGATGAATGGTCAGCGCTTATTGAGCGGTGTGAGATTCAAAGGAATGGGTTTCGACAATGTTTTGATTTCGTTTTGTAAATCATTAATTGCTTCCGTCAACGACATCAAAGGTGAATTTTCGTCTGTCAATTCCGTAATGGAGCGAAGATGCGAATTTCCGTACAAATTGGCGCAATCATCACACATCCAAAATAAATTTTTACGATGAGATGCGAAACAGCCCAATAGAGCGCGTTAAACTGCAGAGCATGCCATATGAAACATGCGTCCACAGTAGCATCTGCATACAACGGAATCGATGCCTGCAATAATCAGACTGCACTTTACACAATTTTTCTCCGAACTCATTCTAAGTGCAGGAATACGCTTTTAACTAGGCAGATGGTAAATCACAGCAAGCAAACGGTCGTCGATTGTTTATTGTCAAACTACAACAACTACAGCAAGAAGAACAGCCGCAGGCACGACACAGATGAACGTGAATTGCTACTTGACTGGCACTTGGCGGTTTAGAATAACACCTCACTTCGATCCATCCAGTTATTCACTTATAAAAACTTTAGTGATTAACTAACGCGGAAACGGTTTGAAACGGCAAAAATACGGTATGTAAAAAACACAACAAACTTAACTGAACAGTGTTCTCAAATATATTCGAAAAACGTTACCTCGAAAAGAAGGATAGATATATGATAGCAGAGATTGGAACCAATACAGAAGATACTGTAATCGCTACGGTAGCAGGCATGCCATGCGATTTTCTTATCGACTCCGGAGCTCAAGTGAACACTCTTATCGAGAATCTTTTTTGGTTGTTGAAAAACTATGAAGAATACAGAATGGGACTGTACAATATTCATGAAGGATCGTTAAAAGGTTATGTTTCAGAGAAAGGTTTTTAAGTGATTGCAACGTCTCGTCATTGATCTCAGAGGACCAAATAAATATGTATTAAGAACTCCTTTCGCTATGCCAACCCTTGAGTCTATACTAGAAAAATTGAATGGCGCTTCATGGTTTTCGACTAGATAAAGAATCCAGACACCTAACAAATTTCTACACTGAATTTGGAGTATTTAGATGTGTTCGTTTACCATTTGGGTTGTGCGTCAGATGTGTTTCAAAAGGTGATGCAAAGGGTGATCCATGGAGGGTGTTCTGGAGTGGTCAATTATTTGGATGATATCCCTATCTTCGGAACCACTAAAGAAGATCATGATATCAATTTAACCGCTGTGCTCAGTCGCTTTGAGCAACATAATGTGAAATTGAATACTGACAAATGTGTTTTCAGTAGTCAGTTGGTTAAATTTGTGGGATTTACTTTGACTCCAAACGGTTAAAGTGTGACCAACGAAAAGATGATGGCCATTAAGAGCTTCCGGTCGCCTACGACTTGCGTAGAGGTAAAAAGTTTCCTAGGATTGGTGACATTTGCGGATAGATTTATTCAACGCAGGGCTGACTTGACAAAAAATTTACGGAGCCTCGCAGGTTCTGATAAATTCTGTTAGTCAGAGGAAGAAGAAAGAGAATTCAATTTTCTACAAGACACAGCGTTAAAAAATATCCAAATTCGTGGCTATTATAGTCCTATCGATGTAACGCAGTTATACGTAGACGCAAGTCCAATTGGTCTTGGAGCCGTTCTGGTTCAATATAACACTCATAATGTACCACGCATAATATCTTGTGCCTCTAAAGCGCTCACACCTACAGAGCACAGTTATCCTCAAACCCAACGAGAAGCACTTCCCGTAATCTTGGGAGTAGTGCGCTTTACCTTATACCTACTTAGATCGTTTATCATTCGAACGGATGCGGAGGCGAATGAATTTATTTGTAGCACAACTCATAGACTTGGCAAGAGAGCAGTTCCGCGGGCAGAATCGTGGGCCTTACGTCTTCAACAAAAGAAAAACATTCATGCCCTTGGTTTTTTAGTGTTAAAAGATGAACGCACTATTTTACCAAGTGCGCTTCGTACGAAAGCTTTAAAAGCAGCGCACGCAGGACATGTTGGAGAAACTGCGATGAAGAGAGTTATGCGCGATTTTTTTCTGGTGGCCAGGCGAAATATGTACTTTGCTATCCCGAAAAAATCCGGCACTTCCGCTATCGTCTAGGAAATTTCCGGCAGGTCCATGGCAAATTTTACAGGTCGACTTTCTTTCAATGCCCCGTTCGAACTCATGGTTGGCTGGAAGTTTCGAGGAACTTTTGTTAGCTTGTGAAAACCTAAACAATTGGATAGGCAGAATGTATCTGAAGTAGATGCTGAAGCTAAACTGATCAGTAAACAGTATGCCGATGCTGTCCGTGGAGCCAAAGAAGCTTTCATTCATGTTGGTGATACAGTTCTTTTGGCACAATCACTAAAATCGAAAATGGATCCAATCTTTTCCCGTGAACGTTACAAAGTTCTAGTCAGAGATGGTGCAAAAATCATTGTTCTTCGTCGCAATGGAGTGCAGTACACACGTAACGTGCAAGATGTAAAATTAGCACCACCAAATATAAATTTCGAGCAAGATACCTTACTAGGTGATTCAGCGTCCCAAGTAGCCGCAGATATTCCTCTGGAAATTGATGAAGGACCGGTTTCAGATACAGTAAATTTTGCTTCGTCATCACACAGCTGTGCTCAAAAAGAATGCTTCGTGACCGTTCTCAAATGAAGAAACCAAGTAGATATAATGATAAATTCGTATATGTCATTTATGATTAGTAGAGTAGAGGCACAGACTAACAGACATGACAGTATGAGTAAATTCTTATAAAAATAATTTTTCGTGATGCACTAGTTCCACCTATATTGTACTGCGCGAACTATTTACTATCTGTACACCCCTTGTGTTACGTAAAAGTTTTTTTTACTAGTTGGTTTCCCCTCATTTGTCAACACCGATCAGCTGCTTGCAGGGATGCCTGATTTCATCAAAATATTTGAAAATGAATCGTCACAATAAATTATTGGATTACGTTGATAATATATTTAACTTTTTCGCGATGTTAGAAGGTAACCATTTATTTTTCTCAACGTTGCTCATCTAGATTATTTTTCATTGTGTTGGTAATTTTCACCCGAAATTAAGTGGCGGCAGACCAGAAGCAAGTAAATATTGTAACAAAACGGGTTCGATTTTGTATTGCGTTGGAGGATGAGAAGTAGGCATAGTTTTGGCAATATGTATTAAATCTGTATCCTGCATGAAATTCGCATGGACGTATACAAATCAATACATTACTGGTAATTCTGTATGAATGGCAACTCTGTTGATAAATGCAAAAAATAAACACAGTCTAGATGACAGATAGGATGTTTTTGATAGGGTAACGTGGCGCCATCATGACACATGTGAGTACTGTCCCAAATAAAGGAATATTCGAAATGACCGTTAAAAAGATTGAAGAATCTAATTTGAGTGTCCTGTCTGTTAGTCTGTGGTAGAGGTAAGAGCGAATGTAATGGAATAATCCTGCAATAAGAAAAGCATTTAATAAAAACATTTTTTTGCTGGTGTGTCAACATTGACAGGGCTGGGACCTATAAAGATCTATCTTGCCATTTGGATGTATTTTTGTTTTGGTTTTAGTTGTAATTTTGTTTAGATATGTATTTTACACTCTTGCAGAAATTTCGTGATATCTTTTAATTCCTTGTAAATGTTGTGTTGTTTGTTGGTTCGTTGTCAGGGAGAATTTGGTATTTAGATCTTATATTGTTGTACTTTTTACAGTGATACAGACTGTGTTCAATATTTCCTTTTTAATCACATTCATCGCATTTTTCACTATCAACCCATTTCCAGTTGAACAAGCGGTTTTTTGTCAAGCAGTGACCGGATCGGATTCTGGACATTGTTACCTTTTCCAGAGTGGATAGTTGGATTCCTTTGCACCAAGTATTTCTACCGGTTTTTTTTTTGCGAACTGGTAGTGGAATGCTCCTTTGGTCGACGATTGGTGTGAGTATATTATTTCCCAGCTGCTCCAGGTTTCATTTTTCGCTAATTTTAATGAATCTCCTAGTGTGAGTACTTCGAAGTGGTTTTGCTTACCCTTGGTGGTTTGTAAATCTGCTTGAGCGGCGAGTTCGTTGCCGGTAACTCCCACGTGACTTGGTATCCACTGTATTTTTATTTGGTTCATGCGATATTCCTGTCTAAGCATATTGATTTCGTATACAATGTGATTCGTAGGGCCATGCCTATGAATTTACTGTTAGGGTCTCTGTGATATTTAGATTTTATTGCCTCTTTTAGTGTTAGCCATTCGATTCTTATAGACATTGGTACCACTCCGCTTTCGGCCAGCAATACGTTTATTGGTGTGGTTTTCAGATAGCGCATGCTTAGCCTTAAATAGGAACTGTGGAAGGTTTCGATTTTTTTATATGGGAAATTGCAGCTTTTCCGTATATGGGCGCTCCGTATTCAAGCTTTGGCTTGATTAGCGCGTTTCCAATCTTGACTACTGTTTCTGGGTTTGCTGGGCTTTTACGAATGGATATCATTTTCAGTAGGTTTTCTGTGCTTGAGCGTCTTGTCTATTGCATATCCTAGACTTTTGTGAACGTTGACTATTTCTATTGGGACGTTTCTAAACTTTAGTTTTAGTTTGCTGTCTGCTAGGGATGGTACTCGGAAGGTACAGTATCGATACCGAGGGTATCGGGATGCCAAAATTTTGAGTATCGATACAAGGTATCAAAAGGCAATAAAGTATCGATACCTGTAAGTATCAATTGATACTTGCGCTGCAATCATTTCGAAATAAAATAAAATTGTCGACTGAAGCATTCTTTTATGATGTACAGAAAGGTTTTTCCAAGGGGCAAATGACTCTAAACTCTAGACAATCTCATACTAATAAACTCATTTCATTCCAAAATAATCTTCTCTAATCTCATTTAATCCCAACTAGTCTAGATAAGTTTGGGTAATTTTAAGGTAATCCAACCTAGTTTTGTCTAATCTTGTTTGAAGTGTATCTGTCATTTAAGTTCGCAAACAGAGATGCCATTTATACAGATTTATCTGTATTATACAGATTTTTACAGGCTCATACAGAACAGACATCCAAGCTAGTACAAACTTTTCCAAAATTTTATTTGATTAGAGAATACAGATAAATACAGATTTTATATATAAAGCAATACATATTTTCTATGAAAATATCTGGCATCTCTGCTCGCAAAAAAGTGTATGACAAGTAAACAAAGAGTTGACCTGCATCAGACCCTGTCAGCTTGGAGCGAAATCTATCTTCAGTTCAGCAACGCCATCGTACGGTATCACATTTAACATATCAAGTCAATTGTATAGGTGCGCAGTGCTTCTAATTTGGCGCGCACGAATTTGATATTTCCTTCCTCTACTTCTATGTATGAGTCTACGTTGACAGCTTATGTCAAAATAATGCTTTTCCAGATCTCGGCTAAACTTTTCTAATCCCATTCTAATCCAGCGAGATCCCTGCTAAATCTCTTTACTCCCGGTAAAACTTTTTTGAGTTCAGACAAAGTTTAGAGTGATTTACCCCTTGGGTTTTTCCATAAACTAGCTCGGCATCCATGGAAGTTGACCACAATGTCAACTTCCCTCTCTGAGCAGCCTAGATAGCCGTGTAGTGTCGGTAGCGGTTTCCCAACTGGCTAAGAATAACGCTACGGTCCACCTGTACCGGTGGTATAAGTCCACCAAACAGGTAAGCCGTGTGGCATTATTTTCTACCAAGAATTGATCCACTGGTTTCCTGTTCCATGTCGTATGAGGCCACAAAAATAGGAACTCCTAAGTCAAGGTGTATTTCCGTGCCGATGGCTGAATGGTTGCAGGAGGTTAAACAATGCAGTCGTGAACGGAATATCTTGGGGTTTTCCCTTACTGTGTTAAGCGAAAGTCAAATTATAATTGTCAAATTTATTCCCAAAGGTGGTCGCGACACTTATGAGGAAGCGAAGAGTTTCAGGCCTATCAGTCTAAGCTCATTTCTTTTTAAAACAGTGGAACGCATAGTAGATCACTATATCAGGAATGTTAATGCAACATGCTTACCAGCGTGGAAAGTCCACTACAACCCTGTTACATGATGTTATGTACAACATTGAAAAAGCTTTCTCACAAAAGCAATCTTGCTTGGGAGTTTTCCTAGATATTGAAGGTGCCTTTGATAACGTGTCTTTCAATTCAATTCTGGAAGCAACCCGTGGTCATGGCATATCTTCAAGTATCACAAATTGGATACAGGCAACGCTTAGTAATCGACTTCTTTGTTCATCGCTTCGGCAAGCAGAGATTAGAAAGCTGAGTGTCTGTGGGTGTCCTCAAGGTGGTCATATATTGATGACCGGTATAAGCATTAACACTCTCTTTGATTTAATGCAACAAGTCCTGCGATCTGTTGAACAATGATGTTGTCAGGTTGGATTATCTGTAAATCCGGGCAAAACATCAATGGTGCTTTTCACTCATCTTAGGATAATCACAGGAGCTCGTCCGTTGCAGTTCTTTGGTTCAGAGGTCACTGTAGTCGATCAAGTTAAATACGTCGGAGTTATTCTTGACTCAAAACTGAATTGGTCTGCTCACATTAACTTCAGGATTAAAAGAGCTTGCATGGCTTTCGGCCAATGCAGAGGACCTTTCTAAAATCATAGGAACTTAAACCCAGATATATTCATTGGATCTACACAACTATTGTTAGACCAATTTTACCATATGGATGTCTTGTATGGTGGCAGAAAGGAGAAGTCGCGACAGTTCAGTCAAAACTAAATCATCTCCAAAGGATGGTCCTAATGGCGATGACAGGAGCATTCACGACAACTCCTACTGCTACTCTAGAGGCGCTACTGTGCATTAAACCACTACATGTGTTCCTAAAACAAGAAGCATTATCTTGTGCATACCGTATTAAGGTTACAGGGCTTTGGAACAGTAAGCCATTAGATTATGCTACCAGCCACACTCGCTTGTGGTCTCAAATGGTTACGTGGGATGAGTATTTACTCGTTCCTAGTGACCTAACTCACACTTGCAGTTTTCCTTTCAAAACATTCAATGTGAACTATCCTCTTCGTGAGGAATGGTTGTCTGGAACGAAAACTTGATGAACACATAGTACGGACGGTTCTCTGTTGAATGGTCGTGCTGGTGCTGGTGTCTACTGTCGTCAAATGAGGCTGAAGCAGTCTCATTCACTTGGTAGATACTGTATTGTGTTCCGAACAGAAATCTACGCAATTCTGTGTGGAGTACAATCGGCACTTCAGCAGAGGATCTGTGGTAAACGAATTTATTTTTGTTCCGACAGTCAGGCAGCCTTAAAAGCACTCAGTTCGAATGACTCATGGTCGAATCTAGTGATCGCATGTCGAACTCAAATTGAAGACCTCAGCATTTCAAATGCTGTTTACTTCTTATGGGTACCCGGCCATTCTGGTATTACTGGAAATGAATGGGCTGATGAGTTGGCTAGAGCTGGTGCAACGAATGATTTCGTTGGTCCTCAACCAGTTTTACCACTTTCAACTAGTTGGATAAAGCACAAGATTCGTCTTTGTCTGCATCCAAACATGCCAGCAAAAGGATATTCTCTCGTTTCTCACCCAATGTGATAGGGAGCTTGAGTCGGATGGGTTCATCGTTCTTCCTGGAGTGAATGAATCCCTTCTGTATTCACCTTAAATAGAGTTTAGCAGATTGTTTGGCATCCTTTAGGGGGTACCGAATTTACTTCTGCTTGTACATACTGCGAATCGTTCTGCATTCTTCCGGGATTACAGAATGGTGTCGCTTTTGTAAGATCTCTAAATCCTCTCGGGGGTTGGAGGTTTTATTAACAGCAGACTGTTCGGGACCTCGTAGAGGTTCAGAATTTACGTCTGCTTCCACTAAATGTGATCCTCAGCAGATTGTTCAGCATCCCTTAGGGGTTCAGAATTTACTTCTGCTTTTATGTGTTTTTGTGTCGTCAATTTTTCCCACCCTCCTAGTCCAACCCTTACAATTTCCTTTCAATCCTTCCCTCTTATATATCGGGAAAATGATGCTAAAAACAAATTGATAGCAAGGCACAAATCCCCAAATTATCAAGGGGAACGTACCATTTGAGCCAATTTGTTCTGATTCCTGATTCCTGATTCCCGGTAAAACTTTTTTGAGTTCAGACAAAGTTTAGAGTGATTTACCCCTTGGGTTTTTCCATAAACTTGTTGTGCCACTGGTATACGTATATTTCTTGCCACACAGATTGCATTCGTGATTTTTGGTCCACGTCAAGAAATTTCCGCAAGCCACTTTATGTTGGAGCCATGATGATTTCACATTTCACTAATTTTGTCAAAAATTTTCATGTCATAACCTATATGTCGATACACGGGTACTACACTAAAAGCCAATTCCTATTGAACATTTAGGAGTTTTGATGGTTTGTGCAAAAAGCACATATTTTGTTTCTATTTCTTCGGTTCATCAGTGCTAAGCTTGCGGTTCAAATTGAACTACTAAGCGCGAGATGGCAGTTCAATTTGAACTGCTTTAAGGGCTGATGAGCCGAAGGCAAAACGCGAATAAATAGAAACAATTCCTATTGTTATTACGACGGGATCAGGAACGGACAGAGCGGAAGCACCAGGTTCGCGCATGTATTGGTAGCCGTCGTTAAAATTCGTACTCGATAATCTCGCGTCGTCTCACAGGCACACTGAGAAAGAGAGAGTTCAATGAGTGTGAAAAATTTAAATGATTGTATCCTCTGAGAGTATGGTCTTTATGTGCGTGTTTTGTTGATAATCTTGGCTTATTTCACTCTCTTTCAGTGCACTTGAGGGACGGGGCGAGATTGTCGAGAACGAATTTCAACGATGGCTTGTCCATGTCATACCAATCCATGCACGAGCCTGGCGCTTCATCGAATCCGAAGAAAAAATATGTTCCATTGGGGACGGATATAGCAGAATGGGTTAGTCGATGCCTTTTACGCAGCCAACCTGTGATCGATTCCCAACCCCGCACATAGTCTTAGAAAGTTTTTCTGGCCCGAAGAGGCAAATGACTTCAAGGTTAAAGCCTCTATAATTGAAACAAACAAAATTCGTCGTAATGGGAATTGGCTTTAATCCGTTGCGATTCTGTAAGTATCGAGATAAAAAGTATCGATACTAACAGTATCGCCCTGATGCGATATCGATACAAAAAATACCCGATTCTTGAAAGAAAGTATTGATACCTCAAAGTATCGACTCGGACTGCTGTCTGCTATACTTTCGAAATTTATAGCTACACATTTACTTGGACAGATCTTTAAGTTCAGTTTTTCTTTACGTTCTATGAATCTGTTTGCCTTATTTTGAGCCTCGTAGCCTTGTCCTGTGACTACTAGAGTGAAATAGTCGGCGAATTGCGAGAGGTAGGCTTTATCTATGTTCTGCTTGTGAAGATTCGCCGTGTATAGGTTAAACAGCACTGGCGATAAGGTGCGATAGGGTGCCCTTGTGGCAATCCTAGGTTCATTACACGTGAGACTACTTCTTCCGAAGTTTGGATGGAAATTTTTCGGTTTCGCAGATATTCTTGTATCCAGTGAACTATTCCGTACGGGATTTGTTTTTCATTCATCATTAGAACGAGTTTTTCGGTGTCCACTGAGTCGAAGGCTTTGCTGATGTCGATGAAAATTGCAATGCATTCCATTTTACTTTGTTTGGCTTCTGATATTAAGGTAGCGCTTCGCCGTGGTCAGGTCGAAGCGAGACAACTCACTGCTTTCTCTTGCTTTGTCGCCGAAATTTCACCCTAAATTGCGAATTTCTCCAATACTAACCCGATTCACGAAAAATCAAAAACATACGATTGTAGGTAAACGATTTTACTATGCATTTGGCGAAAAATATCAGTTAGAAAGCTTTTCTTTCGCGAGATTTCGTGCGAGTTTTGTAAAACGTTTTGTTTTCTTTTTTCCTTTTCTCGCTATAAAAAACTCGCATAAGTAGGGATGTGCTACGTTTTCAACAAAGCGTCAAAGCTAGTAGCGATAAATATCATTACTGATTTCTGGTTCTACTGAAACATGAATAGAAATTATTTTACAAAGTAGTAACACTTACTTACATTTTCTACTTATCTATGTTCAACGTTTACGCAGAGAGAACGGACAACGAAAACAAAAGAAATGTTGTTAGCGTCTACCGCATGTGGCATTTTGCACACCCCAATGCATGCGTTGACATTGTGTGCGTACGAAAGAATAAGGAAAAACTCATTTATTTTTAAAACTCGCACGAAATCTTTCGATAAAAACGTTTATCAGACACAATTTATATACGAATCGATAGAAAAATTAATTATCTAGAATCGTATGTTCTTGGAATTTCCGTTTTCTTCCCCGTTTTCTCACAATTTTGGGTGAACTGCGTGAAACCCCGGGATAGGCAGCGAACTTCCGTGACCACGGCGAAGCGCTACCTTAAGTTCACCACATGATTGACGCAACCAATCGCTGAGTGGTGCTTACGAAAACCGAATGAAAGTTCAGGTAATAGGTTGTTTGCTTCAATGTATTCGTACAATCGGTCTTTGATAGTTCCGTTTATTGTTTTTAGGAAAACATTCATCAGAGCGATGCCTCTTTTTCCTTCGATTGCGGTAGATGGGTAATTCGATTTTTGAATTAGAATGAGTTTCACCTCACGCCATTTATTGAGTATCTTTTTGCTCATCCACACCGTGTTCAAGTTCTCATATATTTCCAGTCGAATGTCCATTCTTATGTTCTTTAGCATTTGAAAGGAGATCTGGTCCATTCCGGGTGCTGAGTGGTCTTTCTTTTTGAAAATGACATTGTTGAATTCTTCGGTGGAAATGGGTGTTTCATATTTGCTGTTACTGGCCGACCTAATCGTTAGGCTTGCAAGTTTACTGTACATTGGGGTGCTATATATCGATTCTAGATATTTTTCCGCAACTTCTTTAGATACTACGTGTTTCGCAGTTTTGTTATTTTCCGTTAACGCCGTGTTAATTCCTCTGATGATATTCCATATTTGTTGCGATGGTGTGTCTTTGTCGACTTTGGATCGTAGCTCGTGGACGTCTTTGCGTTTTGCAGATCTGATTATCCTCTTGAGCACGGCATCAGCTTTTTGGTATAGAAGTTGGCTATTTAGACTTTTTTGTTTATTATGCCCCCTTCATTTGCTGTCTTTTCAAATCGTATGCCTTTTGATTTTCCGGGTTCCACCAACTTTTCAAGAAGTTTGCTTTTTTATTCCTTATTATGTAGCTGTTGTTCTCGATTACTTCCTCAAAAATATGTTGCATCTCGTTTACATCATAGATAAATTGTGGATTCATCTGGTTTATCTCATTGATCATTTTTTTTAACGTCAACTTTCCTGAATATGCCCATAACTACGGGGGAGCTTAGTTGGATCTCGATGTTGATGGTCAAATGTGATCCTCCGAAGGAATGTTCCTCTACTTTTTAGGTCGCTTTGCTAGCGATGTTGGGGGTAACTATCGTCAGGTATATTGCTGATGATGTGCAGTTGACTCTGGAGACGGTGGTCATTGTTCCGTCGTTCATGACTACCAGATGAGTTGTATCTAGGACCTTTACGATGGCTTTACCTTTTGTGCACGGTTTCTTCGTTTTATCCCATAGTGGGTGATGTGCATTAAAGTCTGTGGCGATTACGATGTCTTCGTGTCTCCTATGTCTGCCAAGATTTAGAATTTTCACTCCCACAATTTCAATCGGGCTCCGAGGTGTGATTTTAATTTCTTCAAAATGAAGCCTATCTATGGTCTTCGTTTGCTCACAAATGTGTGTCCTTTAATTCTAAAGTGTTCCTTATCATTAAACCAGGAGACATGCTATATCAATGTTTTCGTCGTTGAGAAGGTATGCTAGTTCCTCTCTTTTCTCGGATGGTCTTAGAGATTGGATGTTTGATTGTAGTATTTCAATTCATTTGTACATTTTTAATGTTGACGCTATTCTGATTGATGGGTTCTGCTACTATTTTTTACTAAAATCTTCTATGATGTCTCTAAGAACTGAACTTATTTTGATTATGAGCCTTTCCAGGGATATACATATCTTCTTCGTGTTGGTTAATTTCGCCCGATAAGTTGTGATTCAGTTTAATGATTTTCCCAAATATGTTGAGGTTATGGTTTAGTCTTTCAATGCTTAGTGTAAGCCTTACAATGTCCGAAGTTCGATAAGGATTTTCGAATAGCGTGGATATGCTGGATGTATTGGATGATTGATTTTGTTGATCCTCTTATTTGTTTTTTTTGGGGTTGTATTACGTGTGTTTGGTGTTTTGCGTTTGGTGTTTTTTCTCCTAACTTTCCACTTTTTATAGGTTATATGCTGCGGTTCCTCTAGCTCTGGAAATTCATCCAGAGAGCTTAGCAATTCGTATTGGTAGTATAAAAAAAACAAACGAACAGGTAAATATGTCATAAAATATGTTTTTTTCGAGTTAAAATCAAGATGGCGGAAAGAGCATCACGCGGAAAATAGCGTTTATAGAATTTCTGTTATAATTGAAAGGATACAACAAAAACTATCTTAAATAATTCTATCAATCTCAATAAAGAAATAAGTGAACTTTAAAAAGTATATTCCGTCAACAAAAATTATTGATAACATAAACTATAAATTACAAATGGTAAAATCACATACATAACCTCAAAATAAATAGCTTCAAAATAATATGCACCGAAAAACACAGATCATCACACGTAATCGATATTGCAAGGACACACAAATAGCAGAAAATACAGCCAAAGATAAACAAACTAAAGTCCTGAAAAAACGACAACCAACAGGTAAAAAATAAAATCACATCCACAGTAATCGAGATTCTTCCAGAACATCCTCATATAAACTCTAACGAGATTTACTTGGAACCCATCGATCCGGAAAACCAAATTGTCAAACACCCAATAGAAATCGCAAGAATTCTATCCAGAGAAGGTGCAAAAAGACTCATAGACGTGAAAATATCGGAAAATATCGGTTCAAAGCGATTTTTACTTCCAAAGAAAATACAAAAAAAAATTACAAAAGTCAAAAGAGAGAACGACGGACTGAAAATATACTCCGCAAACATTAATAGAAATACAGCGTGTCTAGTGAAAGGCATTCCAAAAGAAATCGAGGAGGACGAACTTAAAGAAAATCTAGACACTCCAAACCATGTACTTACCAAAATAGAATGAATTAAAAGAAAAGGAAATAAACCAAATGAACTGATTAAAACTGAGAGTATAAAACTAACTTTTAAAGGCTCAGGATTCCCAAAACACGTCATACTATACGGAATTAGATTTCCAGTGGAATTATACATCTTCCCAATCAAGCAATGTATGAACTGCTGGATATTCGGCCACAAAACAACCAACTGCAGAAGAAACAAAACGTGCAATCACTGCGGAAAAACACACAAGGAAAACCAAACCAATACCGATTGTACCAGTCAAATAAAATGCTTGAATTGTGGCGGTGAACATAAATCCAATGACAAGAACTGCCCTGAGATAAAACGCCAACAGAAAATCAACAAAGACATTCAAAAAAATAAAATCACATTTATAGAGGCCACAGAGAGACACCGATTTTGCTATGATGCTCTTTCCGCCATCTTGATTTTAACTCGAAAAAACAGATTTTATGACATATTTACCTGCTTGTTTTTAACTCAAATCATAAACTATGAAAGCTGTTGCGGTTGTCAAAATTAGACAAAATAGCAAGGGGTTAAACAGTTGCTAAGCGTGTGCAGTAAAGCGTTAGTGACTAACGCTTCCCACATTATCAGATCCCACTTAGAAAAAAACGTTCAACGGTGGTCCTTCATTGGTCCAATACGTTGTATCATTGGTCCAATGAAAGTCCAATCAATCGTTCAACGGGAGGCCAACACGGGTCCTTCGTTTGCCGATTTTGAAACAGACCGTTGAACCGAATGCTATTTTTTTCGTTCAACAAACCCGGCAGACAGAGGTCCATTGTTGAGCCATTTTTAGCATGAGGAGTTGGAGCCCCGTTGGACTAGTTTTACTGCAGAATTTCTGAAGTTTTCTCCACTCATTTGTTTAAACTAACAATACATACCTGCACAATACTTCTACTTCACGTAGAATAACAACAAATTTTCTTTCTATGTAAAGGTAAAACTTAATTTTCACACTATTTTTGCAAGAGAAAAAACAACAACAAACCGTTCCAGCAAATTGAACGAATATTTCGTGCAATATATCGTTCAACAAGCGATCAAAAATCAACAAAATTGAACGGCCTGCTGAGAGGGATCCGAATGGTTTCCGAATCAATTCCGAATCGGCGAGAAATTTTCATTCGGAATTCCATGTGGAAATTATGTGGAATTCCGAATCAATTCCAACTCCAGTGCAACCAACGTTGCCAGGTTGCCAGATTTGTCTGGCAAATGCCAGATTTTTCTCGCTCCGTCAGACACTCAAACTAACCAGATCCTTTGCCAGATTTTCCAAATTTTCCCAGATTTTCCAAATTTTCCTAGATTTTGTCAGATCTTGTTATGTTGTTACGGTTTTGGCCTCTATACGGTAGGTGGGGAGACCTTTTTTGGCTCACTGAAAAGGAAGCCCGGCAAAAATTTCCTTGTATATAGTAGACCCAGATAAATCCAAATAAATTTTTGAGTTTTGAGAGATTTTTGAAAAAATAACCTGGCAACTCTGAGTGCAACAACCGATTCCGAATGAATTTCGCCTAAAACCGGTTCATTCGGAAATGAGTGAGAAGATGCGGACTGAATTGTCAATTCGACTTCTTATTCTTCTTTCCAGATTTTGCACGTTTTCGTTCTTGTTTTCAGTTAATTTTTAAACGAAAACATTATAAAGCTGAATATACAAATTAAAATCTTCATGTTTTACTGATATACAGAACTAGTAAATAACCAGTTCTTGTTAGAATCCCAACACAAACTGTTGAAATTCGCTGGATATTAACAAAACGGCCTACCTTAGTCAGCATCATCCATTCCTCTAGCTGGAGTGTAGTGAAATTAGAGTGCCTATAACCTGAGTGATGACATCTCATCCGTAATTTTGGCAACAATTCAAAACATTCCATTAGCTTTACATTGAATTGACAGGTCGTTTGCTCGTTTGGAACTAGGAGCTGTCATTCCAAACGAACAGCTGTCGCCACTCTGATTATAGTCACTCTAAGTGAAATGGCTTCAGTCGCCTCAATTTTTCACTAACACATTCATAAAATGAGCGAATATTCGATGACATTTATAATGTCACTGTCAATCAGGTTGATCGAGCAGCCAATTCAGAGGAAAATTCTAGCACTGAACCGATCGAGCACTAAAAAATCATGCATTCATTGCTCATTCCGTCATTTCGATAATGTGGGTTCCGTCATTTCGATAATGTGGGTTATGTTGAAAACAAGACGATGTAACTGAGAAATTTGGTTGGAATACACCGAAAAATATTAACTTGTATTGGTGTTGCATGCACAAACCGGAAACGAATTTCAGGTGTATGGGTAATCAGAGCAGCTTTCCCCCCAGACGGTTGGCTATGTCTGGCAGCCATTTTTGCCGGTATTCTGCCAGAATTCCGGCAAAAGTCTGGCAACAATGCAACAACCGTTTCCGGCAGAGAATTTCGCCTAGCGGTTATTACCGGTTCTTTTCTGTCGGATTCTTGCCATACAAGATTGGCAGAACCGTTTTAAATCGGTTCTACATTTTAAGCGTCTTGGTTTTAGTTTTTCAATAAAAAGTACATATGAAAGGAAACAAGTGATTGCCCTTCATGTATACTAATTATGGAAAATGTTATTGCCAATAACATTGCATTCTCACTACCAAACATACCCATATTTCAATCTCGTTCACCTCGTCTCGAGATTCGATTTTTGTATGCACATCCCGTCAAAAAATAAACCATTGATTTTACAGCATAAACAATTGATTCACAATTAGATATATGGGTTACAATACATTTTATTGTAAATTGACAAGATTTTATTCATTTCCAACGATTCAATTCTACAATTGAATTTATTGTACACGTGGTGTTTCAAACAATATGCAAACTGTACATTTTATTGTTTTCCAAGAAAACATGTATGAGAAAACTTTATGATTTGAATTGTTACGATACTTAACAACCAATACAATCTATTGTAAAAAGCATGTTCACAATTAATTGAATAGTGTATAACAATACATTAAAATATTTTTCAATGGTCAAAGCAAAATTATGGCAGGTTTTGTAACAGCAAATCATATTGTTTTTCAACAATATTTTTTATTCGGGATGCGGGATTGACGAATATCAAATGAAGTCGAATAAAAAAAAGAAAAAAGAAGGAGGAAAATAAACAAGACACGTACGCCGAAAAAATGACGCCATTTCGCCTGGACAATTTTGACAGCAGCCGGAATGCTGCCAGCCTTCTGACGGTTGCCATAATTCCTCACAAGCGGGATATATTGCTGGACGCATACACAGTGACCGTAAATAACGTAATGAAGTATTGGTTTCTTTTGAAATCTTTTTGTTTCGTGATTCATTGCACCCGTATTGTTTAGGTACACTAGCGCTGTTCTGAATTCAGTGGAACACATATGAAACAGGCTAATTTATGTCACGTTGTGTATGGGTTGAGTGCTGCCCGCATACGCATGGCTGCCAGATGGCTGAATAAACGCTGCCAGCTGGAAAAATATGGCTGGCTGACATTCTGGTGACCGACTGCCTCACGTCTGGCGGTGGCCGACGAGTGGTGGAGGCACATCCCGCATAGCGTTTTGGCTACCTGGGCAGCCATGGCCACCAAACGGCTACCAAAATTGATTCAGTGACGGTTGTCAAATCCAATTTGACAAAACAAAGTCGCCTGTATCTAAGTTAGCCGAGCGTTTTCATCTTCTCACCTTCGCTGAAAATGTCAAAAGCGGCCCTTACACGAGCATTATTTTTGTCATTTTTAATGATGACAAAGTAATGATGTATTTCAAATTCGATAGAAATCTCGTCATTACTGCACCATACACGTTCATTAAAATGATATTATTTTTTAGTAATGACATTTTTAATGACTCGTGTAAGGGTCGCTAAAGCTTTCAATGTGGAAAAATCCTGGTGGATAATGTTGTATCGTATGAGTTGTATATCTGGCATCGGTGAGGCAGTCGGCAAAGACATCATATTAACAAGATATTGAACAATCCAATCAGCGTGGTCACCACGAGATAGCGTTATGGTGATTGTTTTGACATATCCCATGTATTTAGAAATATTTTTGACGAATTTTTCAATTTACTTGAGTTTAAAAGAATGCAGATGGCACAACCTTACAAATATGGGTAAGAAAAACGATTATTCACGTGTTGTCATCAAATATATGATTTCAAATTGTCCTATACTCTTGACAATCTCGGATGAAATTTGAAATTTTCAATTCACATACAGATTTGATTTAGATGGTAAAACATGAGTAAATAGACTAGTCATAAAACTTTTGATCATAATTTATCAATTAATCTCAAAATCCAACCCAAAAATCAAAGAATATCCCAGATATGAAAACAGAACCCAACCTCATTTCTTCCAATTTGGTATTTCATGTTACGATTTCTCCATAAATATCAATCAAACATACCACGGAAAGTTACTGAATCATAAATGATCGATTTTTTTACCAAATTTTCACACGTTTTGGTATGTTAGTATTCGAATCGTAAGAAAAAAAAATAAAAACCCTGCATTTTGTTCGAATCTTCAAGCAAAATCTGAAAATTATCACCATCGCTTAGTTCAAAGCTCGCCACTCGGGCAGCGCAGCGATCGCAAAAGAGTTGGTTGGATTCTTCAATACAGCTCTTACATTTCCCGAACAAATCATTGGCAACATCCTTTTTTGCGAGCATGTCGCCCTCAGGCGAGTCCGCATCGAATCTCGTACATAGAAGTAAGGGAGAGAAATGTCAAATTCGTGCGCGCCAATACTGCGCATCCATACCATTGACATGATAGGTTCAATGCGATGCCGTACGATAGCGTTGCTGAACTGAACATTGATTAATCTCCAAGCTGACAGGGTCTGCAGTCGGTCACCAGAATGTCTGCCAGCCATATTTTTCTAGCTGGCAGCGTTTAGTCAGCCATCTACCAGCCATGCGTATGCGGGATATTCTAGGACAGGACCTGACAATTGTTAATCCACTTTTAGGACCAGCTCGTGATTGGTTGAAATTGACATAAGCAAGTACAAGTTGTTGAAATCAAGATTACTGCAGGGTGGTAGAAAAAGTGTTGTCAGTATCGTCGGTAATAATGTAACTTGATATTGGATATTTTATTTTTCGGGTCATCTTTTCAAAATTATTGATTTCATAGGATAGGATATAAGTTCAATTTGTTTTTAAATCCTGCCAATGCGGAAAGTATACGAGTACATTTAACAATCACTGGATGATACAAAGAGAAAGCCTGAAATCACGAAGTGTGATATGGACGAGAATATTGATTATGTTGGTTGAGAATAGCACCCAATCTTTGGATACTTCTGTATGTTATTATTTTTCTCAAATAGAATATGTTGAATACTTTAGTTAATAAAGTTGCAAAAATTAATTACCCAAAATTGAGCGTTTTAGAAAAATTTTATTAAGCTGTTTCAACTAAACGTTTTCTTCAAAAGAAACATCTGATCAAAATGAATACAGAGCTATATTTTTGGCCGATATATCATTTGTCTAAGTGTTTTCAAATGATAAATAATTGCATGTTATAAGGTGAGAAAGTTTTCAGAATGAATAATTATCTCTACTGGCAACAGTGATCGCGAGGCATTTATTATTTACAGCAGGGAAAAGAGAAATATTTTTCTGGAAAAAGAAGCCAGTTGTCTGGTCCTGTCCTATTGGACAATCCAATCAGCGTGGTCACCACGAGATAGCGTTATGGTGATTGTTTTGACATATCCCATGTATTTAGAAAAATTTTTGACAAATTTTTCAATTTACTTGAGTTCGAAAGAATGCAGATGGCAAAACCTTGCAAATATGGGTAAGAAAAACGATTGTTCACGTGTTGTCATCAAACATATGATTTCAAATTGTCCTATATTCTTGACAATCGCGGATGAAGGAAGGAAGGATGAAGAATATCCCAGATATAAAAACAGTACCCAACCTCACTTCTTCGAATTTGGTATTTCATGTTACGATTTCTCCATATATATCAATCAAACATACCACGGAAAGTTACTGAATCATTAATGATCGATTTTTTTTACCAAATTTCACACGTTTTTGTATGTTAGTATTCGATTCATAGGAAAAAAAATAAAAACTCTGCATTTTGTTCGAATCTTCAAGCAAAATCTGAAAATTATCACCATCTCATAGTTCAAAGCTCGCCACTCGGGCAGCGCAGCGATCGCAAAAGAGTTGGTTGGATTCTTCAATAGGGGATATTTTGTTATGGCAACCAGCGCTGCCAACTATTGAGCAATTTGACGTCTCATTTACTCACACCGATGCAGAGTGCGCAGATCTATTCATATACGAAATTAGAATGTGTGCGAGCCGAAGTCAAAGTTTGTTGTTGGTTCAATTTTACACTGAGGTAAAACATTTTTGACTCATATTCATACACTGCGAAAAATGCATATAGAATTTCGTAAGCTATGGACTAATGAACCAAGTAGAAGACAGTACCATTACGTGATATAGAGTTTCATGAACGATTTTATGTCTTTCTCAACTGTTCTCTTGGCATTGCAGTGTTTTTTATTGCATATATGTCTTCAATAATTGGCACGATGCGGCTCGACAAAATTCACTGGGTTATTTCGACACACTCACACTTGCATTAAGCTTTCAACTGCTGAGAATAGCCACACCAACACATTCGCACGTGGATTGGACTATACTGATTTTTTTACTCGATACTGGAATACAGTTCGGTACACTGAAAGAATTCATCAGCCACAAGCAGAATGGTTTTTGCTTCATCCGATCCCAATAAGGGCATGTTCAGGAGTGTTCTAGTTCTAGATGCATAATTTTTGTCAGTTACAAAAATTAAATCTGAATTTGATAACAAGAAAAACTAACAGCCCCAGCAGTGTTTTACTCGTGTTTCAAATAAACAAAAAATAGAACGGCATCGTAGACCAGTTTTAAATTTGACAGAAGAACTGGTCGAATAAATAAAACTAGAACGGCTTGCTGGGGATACGTTTGTTCCAGTTTCTGCGCTATTATAGATCTTCCATATAGAACTTCTAGCTGCTGAATTTGGTCTAACGATTTTCAAATGGTTTTAACACAGACTAACAGACAGAACACTCAAATTAAATTCTTCAATCATTTTAACGGTCATTTCGAATATTCCTTTATTTGGGACAGTACTCACATGTGTCATGATGGCGCCACGTTACTATATCAAAAACATCCTATCTGTCATCTAGACTGTGTTTATTTTTTTCATTTACCAACAGAGTTGCCATTCATACAGAATTACCTGTAATGTATTGATTTGTATACGTCCATGCGAATTTCATGCAGTATACAGATATAATAAATATTGCCAAAACTATATACATAATTGTGCCTACTTCTCATCCTCCAACGCCATACAAAATCGAACCCGTTTTGTTACAATGTTTACTCACTTCTGGTCTGCCGCCACTTAATTTCGGGTGAAAACTACCGAAATAATAAAAAATAGTCTAGATGAACAAAGTTGAGTCAAATAAATGGCTACTTTCCAACATCGCGAAAGAGTTAAATATATTATCAAAGTAATCCAATAATTTATTGTGACGACTCATTTTCAAATATTTTGATGAAATCAGGCATCCCTGCAAGCAGCTGATCCCCACATTATCGAAATGACGGTATACGTAATGAATTCCTACTCGACTGCATGATTTTTCAGTGCTCGATCGGTTCAGTGCTAGAATTTTCGCCTGAGTTGGCAGCTCGATCAACCTGATTAACAGTGACATTATAAATGTCATTGAATATTCGCTCATTTTATGAATGTGTTAGTGTGAAATTCAAGCGACTTAAGCCATTTCACTACACTTCAGCTAGAGGAATGGATGATGCTGACTAAGGTAGGCCGTTTTGTTAATTTCCAGCGAATTTCAATAGTTTATATTGGGATTCTAAGAAGAACTGGTTATTTACTAGTTCTGTATATCCGAAAAACATTTTAAATTTGTATATTCAGTTATATAATGTTTTCGTTTAAAAATAAACTGAAAATCAGCACGAAAACGTGCAAAATCAGGAAAGAAGAAGAAGAAGACGAATTGAAAATTCAGTCCGCATCTTCTCACTCAATTCCGAATGATTTCCGAATCAACCGGTTGTAGGCGAACCGGTTCATTCGGAATCGGTTGTTGCACTATAGTTGGAATTGATTCGGAATTCATTATGATTTCCACATGAAATTCCGAATGAAAATTTCTCGCCGATTCGGAATTGATTCGGAATCCATTCGGATCTGATAATGTGGGTCGGTGTTGACAAACGAGGGGAAAACAACTAGTAAAAAAATTTTACATAACCCAAGGGGTGTACAAATAGTAAATAGTTCGCGCAGTACAATATAGGTGGAACTAGTGCATCACGAAAAATTATTTTTATAAGAATTTACTCATACTGTCATGTCTGTTAGTCTGTGGTTTTAATAAGTCGGCCATTCAATTTCCCCTCTGGCAAAAACAAACCGATTTGTATGAATATCATTGAAAAATTGTTTGAAGCACATACACTTATAAATTGGGAGAATCCAAAATGTAGATGACTTTCGTTTCAAAATTAATCATCACAGCAGCCATATAGGAAATACTATTCATTTTTGTAGTGTGTATGATGTTCGCACATATAATCGCATACCATAAACCGAATAAATTTAATCTACACCAATCGTCGGATAATATTAAGGAGATTTCGCGGATGAAATCAAGATGAAATAATATTGAGATTATACAGCTGGAAATGAAAATAAATTAAAATGCAAATGACCTACAATTAAACAACGTTTTAATTATGTTCCACTTCCATTTTTGAACGTTTTTTTTACAATTCTATTGGAATTTAATGATTATGAATAAAAACTGGTCAAAGTGACAAAAAGGTATCACAGTATATGGATATTTTTCAAAATCGATGAATTGATATGTAATATAATATATGCTCCTAACAAATAAGGGAAATGATTTGATGAGAAAAATATGACGAAGAATGTCCCACACACTTTCTTCAACCAAGATGTTGGAACGGATTTTGGCGTATACCATAGTTTACAAAAACTGATAAGATTATTCCCAAGAGTCTGTTTTGGGCTGGAACGGCAGGATGCCTACTAAAACTATGAAATATTGTACGAATAATTAAGTTTGGACAATATCAATTTATTTTATTGAAATAGTAACAAAATTAAAAAAAGGTGTTTTAATTAATACAATTGGTTGAAGCTGCAATTTGTTTTCCTTTAATGAATTTAGATTTTTTAACAAATATTTTCACTTAATTAACAAAAACAACATTGAAAGAAGAAGATACAAATAACACTGAAGATGAAAATCATTTATTTAACAAAAATAATAATATTTGTTCAAATTTAAATTTAGTTTATTTTTGCATACGTGTTATTACAATTATAATTGATGTATTGTAAACCAATCAGCCGACGACACGACCAGGCACTCCGAAGGAAAATCGGAATAAAATGTGTTCGTGAGCGATTTACCGCCAGTTACCGCAAATATAGCGACCCCTTGTTAATGATAAAAATTAAATTCTTAAGCAACACTGTTCTAGTTGCTACAACATAGTTACCAAGGTACCCTAGAAATAAAAATAAACAAATAAATTGAGAAAGTTCGTCTGAATTCGAATATCGCAAGATTGCTTCTGGGAAGTTTTGAAGATTGTTTAAAATATTTCTCATAACAGATTTATAATTTCAGTTTGACCAGATGGTGGTGTTTTGGAAGAGCCTTCAAGCTTTTTAATCGAGTAAGCTTTCAAATATGAATCTCCAGAAAATATACGAAATCTAGCTGTGTATATACCAGATTTCGCTGTGGAGCTCTACATAAACTTCGACTGCGAACTTCACTATCAATTAATTAATTGTTTCAGTTAGGGATGTCGGAAATTTCGGATTACTCGATTATTTAGTAATCGAGTATAATTTTGAAACTAATCGATTGAAATTTATTCGATTATCTGGGTTATTATTCGATTACTCGATTATACATTCGATTATTACTATGGGACTTTCTTAATTTTTCGATTAGCTCAATAATCGAATATTAGTTTTAAGTTAATCGATTAAATATTACTCGATTATCTGGGTTATTAATCGATTACTCGATTAATCGATCGATAATACGACATCCCTAGTTTCAGCTCGTGCTAGCATCTCATCAGACACAGTCGACAATTGCTTACGGTCGAGACGATAAAAACAAAGACAATACAGTGTAGTTGACAATAGAGTGTACGAGCAAATACGATTTAACAAAGCCTGAAACTTGGCCTACAAGGCCAAATTCAATCTGTATTGATTTCAAGCGATGCAAAGTTAGACCAGCAGCAACCGAAATTGAAATCTTGCTTAAGGAACGAATGCATCTAAACGTTACTGATGTAAGTGAGATTCAATTCAACAAGGCGTCTAACTGTGTGTACATTATGTTTAAACGTGAAAGCGATGCAATTGCATTCGCTTCGGTTAACAACGAGGTGCACAGCGTTGAGTGTGACAACATTAAATACAAAATTCCTGTGCACATGGTGGACAATGCCATACAAGTACGCATGCATGACCTTCCCCCGCAGTCCAGCGATGAGTATGTTCGGGAAAGTATGTCGCAGTACGGTGAAGTTCTTTCCATCGAAAGGGAAGTATGGCGAAATTTTTTTCCGGGTATCCGGAATGGCGTGCGAGTGGTACGTATGCAACTACGTAAAGCAATTCCATCTTACATCATTTGTAATCAAGACGGGAAACATCCGTTTAAAACGCTGATTACGTATGAAAATCAACTGGTTACATGTCAATTTTGTGAACAACCGGCACACCATGGCAAACCTTGCACTGAAACCGCAAAAACGACATCTTCATACAAAAATAAGGACAACCGCCCAACAACAGAAACTAGTGAGCGCAGTACTCCTGTTGTACCATCAAACCCACCAACAACTGCAATTAATGCACAACAAGGCGCGTCTACAGCAACTAACAACCAACCCAAGAATGCGAATTACAAGGAAAACGATGAAAAAACGGAAACCAATAACGATACCACCGATGCGGCAATGGAGGACGAGAAGAGCCACGAACAAAGTGTCCCTCACTCATCGCAAGATAAAAATGGAAGCTCCTCTCCCCCTAGAAAAAGGGTGACAACGAGATCCAACGGTAGAAAAATTATTTTATGTAATAAAAACAAGGCTTATTCGGCCACGTAAAGCTTGTACGCAAATTGGCCTGAATAAAGAAATTTAAAAAAAATTAATTGTTTCCTGATGAGAAATTAAGAGAGCGTGTATAAAACAGCCCAAGAATACGGCCGGTTACTCACTCAAATTGTTATCTGTTCATAGAATAAATATCGATTCTACTATGACACGACCGACCGCAGTAAAATGCCTTTTCTTTTTTTTCAATGAAAAACTGAAAATAGTTGTTGCATTTTACTTTACATCTCGTTCAGGGATGTTCTGTTTGTACAAGTACCGAGTGTTTGAATACGGGTGGATTATCTTAAGTATGACTCGCAAAATTTTTAATCCTGTCATATCGAAAATACTTCTTCACTAAGAATCTGGGTGAAGTTAATCTAAGTCGTCTTAATCGTTTTAATTTTTCGTCATATTTTCCCTGTATGAGTTTTTATTGATATTTTGTCGAATTGGTAATTATATTCGATAGTATCAATTTCGAATGTAAGGAAGAAAAAGATGCCTTGATTACACCCAAATTGGAGCGAACATAGTCACAGCTACACTACACCGGTGCAGCGCTAAAAACAAAAAACGGCATTATATTTCCTCTCCTTTTGATTCTTTTTCTATCTTGACGGCTGTCCACAAACTTGGATTTCTAAGCATAGGCGCATAAGCAAACGATTTTGCAGCCGTTTTTACAAAAATCGTTAGATGGAATATAAGCTAACCATTTAAATTAAACCCATAATACATTTATAATTGCAATTTCGTCTTCTTCCTTTGCGACATACAATAGAACCATGGTGAAATACTTATTGATTTGTTTTGTTCTATTTAGTTTTTTTTCAATTGAACAACAAACGTAACCAAGGATATTGTTATTCTAGAATCAACAGTTTATCAACCTGGGTTGCCAGTTCCAAACATATTTACCAAAATCTCATTTTGACATTACGAGTTACTGAGGGGTAGTTAAATTTACGATACAGTTTTAAAAGCGAGTGGCAGGTCGTGTCGTCGGATCAGCACTATCACCTGATTCATCTGGGAGGCTTTGCTTCTAAGGGCATATTCAGGAGTGTTCTAGTTCTAGATGCATAATTTATGTCAGTTTTAAAATTTAAATCTAGAAATTATAACAAAATAAACTGGCAGCCCTAGCAGCGTTTTATCTGTGTTTCAAATATAGAAAAAATAGAACGGCAATGTATACCAGTTTTAAATTTGACAGTAGAACTGGTCGAAAAAATAAAACTAAAACGGATTGCTGGGGATACGTTTGTTTCAGTTTCATTTACATTATAGACCACCCATATGAATCTTGCAGCTGCTGAATTTGCTCTAACCATTGTGATTTCGACAGTTTTTTCAAATTTTGATCTGCTCTAAAATCCTAGTTGGTCGTATTTTTGCTGTTGATAAAACGGTTCACAATAATCGAATGATTTATTGCCGAATTTTTGTAAATCCACTTACACTGATTACACCAGAAATTACTGAGCGTGCTATTTTTCTTTGAAATAAATTCCGAACTGTAAAACATGTCGCAACATTGGTCGTATGTATGCGAATCAAAAATAGTTTATTCGGGCTTCTTACACTTGACTAAAATAACTGAAAGACAATTGGTTGAATAGTTAATAATGTCTCAAGAAACCTACCTTCCCACTCCATGGTAGTAAAAATAATATATTTGATGAGGCACTCTGCTTTAGTTTTAAGATGCCGAAAGCAAGGTTTGCACATATACCACTTAGACACTTGAGGCAATGTTGCAGAGAAACCATAAGATTTATTGTTACATATTCATTGAAACTTTTCCATTGAACACAAGTAGACATTTTAATATTATGTATAAACTATGCTGGAGTCGGCTGAGTTATCGTACTAATATTCGTCAGTGTATTCAATGAATTGTAAACAAACATTTTACAATGAAGTGTGTAGGTTGTTAAGTATCGTAACAATTAAAAGCTCAATTTTTGCTTTCAACAATTTTTCGGAAAATAATCAAGTGTACAGTTTGAATATATTCACCATTTAGCAGCAGAAACGAACATAAGAAAAGCATAATGCACAGTGAAAAATATATTTTGTCATCAAAATACAATAAATCGTATTTAACCGAATATTTCCGACTGAGAATCACTTATTTCCGCTGTGGAATTGGTTGGTCAAATGAAAAATACAATGGTTTATTAATATAAGAGAATGTCATCAAAATACAATAAATCGTATTTAACCGAATATTTCCGACTGAGAATCACTTATTTCCGCTGTGGAATTGGTTGGTCAAATGAAAAATACAATGGTTTATTAATATAAGCAGGGATGCAAACTGCCTCCCCTTCTTTATTACTGTAGTCTGTTAACCCGCATTTACATTTTCTATTATTCGTACTGTACCACGATGCTGCATCCAAACTAAAATTCTATTGCAGTAGGCATGCAAAGCAATATCGCGTTAAAAACTACCGCCGAAATCACCGCCGCTTGAGGTAGGTAGAAATTCTATCTTTCTAAATTTTACTGTCTCCTTGTTCGCGCTACTATAGCACAAAAAATGTAGCTCGCTACGGTAGAAAAATGTACTTTGCCGCTGTAGAAAAAAGTACATTAGTGCGATAGAAAAATGTACTTTTTTTTTTTTTTTTTTTTTTTTTAATAACTATTTATTGGAATATGAGTTGAAATTAAATTATTAAGATTTAAATTGGGTGTTCAGCCACAAGTGGTGACTTTTCAGCCCTGTTATATATATATATGATTTGGTTATTACCATGAAGACATCATTTGCTTCCGCAATTCTGAGATTTTTGTGTAGGGAAAATTCTAAACCTACTTGTATTGTGTAATGGGGAAAAGGAACTTATATACTAACTTACTAACTAATACAGAGAGCGAATCGATTCAATTGAAGATTGCATCGATTTTTGTCGGAATTTGCTTATAATATTATGTGACATTACATCTAATGGTTCTATATTTGTGAGTCTGTGTAACTCATTTGTACTAAACCAGGGAGGACGCTTCAAAATCATTTTCAGAATTTTATTCTGAATCCTTTGAAGCGTTTTCTTCCTGGTGGAACAACAGCTTGACCAAATTGGTACCGCATAAAGCATGGCTGGTCTGAAAATTTGTTTATAAATTAACAATTTGTTTTTTAGACAGAGCTTAGAATTTCTGTTTATAAGAGGATATAAACATTTAATATATTTATTACACTTTGCCTGGATTCCTTCAATGTGATCCTTGAAAGTGAGTTTTTTGTCATACGTTAAACCTAAGTATTTAGCTTGATCAGACCATGTCAATTCCAAGCCATTCAATTTGAGAATGTGATTATTGTTTGGTTTGAGAAAAGAAGCTCTTGGCTTGTGAGGAAAGATAATTAATTGCGTTTTTGCTGCATTTGGTTTAATTTTCCATTTTGACAGATAATCACTGAAAATATTTAAACTTCTTTGTAGGCGACTGCAGATCACTCTTAGATTTCTACCTGTGGCTAACAGACCTGTGTCGTCACAGAATAGCGAATTCTGACAACCAACGGGTAGATTTGGAAGATCAGAAGTGAAAATATTATACAAGATTGGAGCTACACTCGAACCCTGCGGAACACCGGCTCGTACGGGTAGCAATTCAGATTTACAATTCTGATAGCTAACCTGAAGAGTACGATCAGTTAAATAATTTTGAATCATTTTGATCAAATAAATAGGAAACTGGAAATCAGACATTTTTGCTATTAAACCTTTGTGCCAAACACTGTCGAATGCTTTTTCTATGTCTAGAAGAGCAACTCCAGTGGATAACCCAGAAGATTTATTTGATTTTATCATGTTCGTTACTCTGACAAGTTGATGAGTAGTTGAATGTTCATGACGAAATCCAAACTGCTCTGGTAAAAAAATTGAATTCTCATTTATATGAGTCATCATTCTTAACAAGATAATTTTTTCAAAAAGTTTACTGATAGAAGAAAGTAAGCTAATTGGGCGATAACTTGATGTTTCTGCTGGGTTTTTATCAGGTTTTAGGATAGGAATTACTTTAGCGTTTTACCATCTTTTTGGGAAGTAAGCTAACGAAAAACACTTGTTGAAAATTTTAACCAGGAGTCTCAAGGCAACATCGGGAAGATTTTTAATAAGAATATTAAAAATTCCATCATTACCAGGAGCCTTCATGTTTTTGAGTTTCCTAATAATTGATTTAATTTCATCAAAATTCGTCTCAATAATGTCATCGTGTGATAACACTTGGGTTGAAATATGATCATACTTCAGTGAGACTTCATTTTCAATAGGACTCACAACGTTTAAATTAAAATTGTGGACACTCTCGAACTGCTGAGCTAGCTTTTGAGCTTTTTCACCATTTGTAAGAAGTATTTGATTTCCTTCCTTGAGAGCAGGAATTGGTTTCTGAGGTTTCTTAAGAACCTTAGAAAGTTTCCAGAAAGGTTTAGAATATGGTTTAATTTGTTCAACTTCTTTAGCGAAATTTTCATTTCGCAAAAGAGTAAATCTATGTTTAATTTCTTTTTGTAAATCCTTAACTATGTTTTTCATAGCAGGATCACGAGAACGTTGATATTGTCGTCGACGAACATTCTTCAACCGAATGAGCAGTTGAAGATTGTCATCGATGATAGGAGAATTTAATTTAGTTTGAGCTTTGGGAACTGAAAGATTTCTAGCTTCGATAATATAATGATTCAAATTATCAATTGCTGTGTCGATGTCCGCAGAATTTTCTAAAATAGTTTCATGATCCACATGATTTTCAATGTGAGATCTGTAATCCAACCAATTAGCTCTATGATAGTTGAAAATAGAACTAATTGGATTAATTAAAGCTTCGTTGGAAAGTCTGAATGTTACAGGAAGATGATCTGAGTCAAAATCAGCATGAGTAATCGGTTCACTACAAATGTGACTTTGATCTGTTAGAACCAGATCAATTGTAGACGGGTTTTTCACGGAAGAGAAACAAGTAGGATTACTGGGATGAAGAACTGTAAAGTAACCAGCTGAGAGTTGATTATGAAGTATTTTACCATTACTGTTATTTTGCCTACAATTCCACTGGACATGCTTAGCATTTAAGTCCCCTATTACGAAAAATTTCGATCGATATCTTGTAAGTTTTTGCAAATCGCCTTTAAAGAAATTTAATTGTTCGCCGGTGCATTGGAATGGCAAATATGCTCCAGCGATGAAATAAATTCCATGAATGGTTTCAACTTCGATTCCCAAGCTTTCAATAACTTTAGTATTGAAAGAAGGTAAAATTCGATGTTTAATTTGCCGTTGGACAAAAATGGCAACTCCACCACCAATTCCAGTAAACCTGTCAAATCGATGAACCACATAATGTGGATTACTTTTCAATTTTACATTTGGTTTAAGAAAAGTTTCTGTCACAATGGCAATATGAATTTTGTGAACTTTGAGAAAATTATAAAATTCATCTTCACTCGATTTCAAAGATCGAGCATTCCAATTTAAAATATTCAAATAATTATTTAACATCACTGTTAAATTTTAAATTCATTATAATATTATTTGCAAATTTCCATCCGATTTGAAATGCTTCAAAAAGTGATGAAGTCGAATTCATTTGGATGATCATTTGAAAAAGTTGATCTTGTAGGTAGATCATTTTATTTTCAGTTATATCGCCTAAATCGACTTCATTTAAAGAAGCGAATGGCATTGAAGGAATATTTGTAGGTAGACTGCCATTAGAAGAAGATGATTTGGCCGGTCTACCTATTAATAAATTGTTTTCGTTAGAAGAAGAACTGCAAGGCGGTCCTGTGTTTTGATTATTTACATTAGAAGAAATAGGAGATAGATTTCTACCTAATATACCAGCATAACTGACATTAGAAGAAGATGATGACGAGGTCGATCTACCTGTCAATAAATTGTTTTCGTTAGAAGACGAATTGGCAGGTGCCTTAGAAGAATTTTCAGGTATGTTCTGTAAATTTAAGGTCGTTGATTTGACTTGTTGTCTAAGCGAACGAGCGTTTAAAATTTTTTCCCTGACAGGACATTTCAAATAATTGGATTTATGATTTCCATTGCAATTTGAACATGAAAATTTATCAGTGGTTTCATTCATTGGACAAACGTCTTTCGAATGCGATTTACCACAATTCAAACACCGTATATCCATATGACAATTTTTGGTTCCATGACCGAAGCCTTGGCAACGACGACATTGCGTTAAGTTTGCAATACGATTATGCCGTTTATAATGTTCCCAATGAATTTTAATGTGGGAAATGAAACGTACTTTTTCTAAAGTTTTCAAATTGTTTACATCACTTCGATTGAAGTGTATTAGGTAAAGTTCATGGGAAATTCCAGAGCGTGGTTTAGAATTACCATTCGCTCTTTTTTTCATAAGTATTACTTGGGAAGGGGCAAAACCAAGCAATTCTTTTAGTTCATTTTTAATTTCATCAATACTTTGATCATTTGATAATCCTTTCAAGACAGCCTTGAAGGGTCTGTCTGATTTTATATCATATGAATAAAATTTATGAAGTTTTTCGGACAAATATCGAATAAGACGTTCGTAATCTTCCAATCCATCCACCAAGACTCGACATTCTCCTCTTCGTCCGATTTGAAATGAGACTTTTACTTCCGGGAGAAAAGTAGAAAGCTCAGTACGGAATGCTTTGAAGTCGGAAATCATCACCGTCACTGGTGGCATAGATTGATGTTTCTTCCCAGAACGACAAGCGTCCATTTTGGGAATTTTTGAAGAATTTTCTTCTATGTCGCTACAATCGGATTCAGGAAGAATCTCGTAAATATTGTTAGACGGCATAGGATCAACGGAAGGGAAATCCGTCCGTTGTCTTTTATTTTTACATTCAGATTCTATAAGATCGTGAATGTTATTAGAAAAATGTTGAATAACGGATTGTGATTTATTCCGTATTGAATTATTTTTAGCCTTAGGCTTGTTGCCTTTCCGGTTGGACGCAGGCATTTTTGAAATTAATGAAATTTTAAATTAAATTAACTAGGCTAAATTAGTCTTCGATTAGACTCCTAGCTAGCCTTAAAAAAGGCTGATTAATTTCTTAGTCACTCTAATATCACTCTTTGTATCACTTAGTCACTCTAATATCACTCTTTGTATCACTTAGTCACTTAGTTAGTGATTCAGGTAGCCTTGAAAAAGACTGAAGCCTTGAATCAATGAAACTCTAGGTAGCCAGAAAAAAATTCCAGGAGCCAAGAGCTATACGCGTGCGGTGCGAACGACTGTTCAACACCGACTGAAAAATGTACTTTACCGCGGTTGTTAACAGTGGTATCGAAGAACAGTAAGCGCAGCACATTGCCTATATTCATCGCTATTTCAAAGGTGATTTTCGCTTATTTAGAATGTTTATAAAATAGTATTGCTAATATCATTTATTTGACCCCGGTTTTAAGCTTTTGATCGTTGCCAGGAGGTATTAATGGTTGGTTTTGCCAGAGGGTATTAATGAATTATGTTTCTCGAACAAAAAATGTTTTGAAGTAAACTTATTAAATTGCAGAATCATTTATGTATTTCAAATAAAGAAATTATGTAATCGCTGTGAGAATCAACTTTTGAATAGAGGCTCGTAGGGCCGAGAGCCTTATACCGTTTGAATCAGTTCACTTAGTTCGCACAGTGACTGTGTGTTTAGTTCAATAAATTATCCATGTTTTCTGGACTTGTTAATTGATGGACAAGTAAACTCATTTCGACTTTACTGGTTCCAGAAAGTAGTGGGCGAAAGATATTTTTGAAATGGTTTGATCGATTCTCACTAACTTCGTATAAAATTGAAAGACTAGTTCCGAAATGACATATTTATACGTGTAAGATAATTCAAACCGTGATATGAACAAAATAATAAAATTAATTAGTATTTCGATCGAAATGATTGAAAAACTCACTCGGAATGGAAATACTCGAAACTCTGCCTGTTAGAAGGTTTTGTTATTTTGAGAACAAATTAACGGATTAATGAGTGCGGTTCTCAATAAAATATAATCAATAATTAAACACAGTACTAAAGAAACAAATTAGAATAGTAACTTAAACTGCCATAGTTAGATTCATTATCTCTATTTGTACTACCGTCAATCATATGTATTAAAAAAAGTTTTGTACTGTGTTATAACATGCAGATCATCCAAATTTATTTCCATTGATATGATCGCTGTCTTGCTATCCTCGTCAGCTGATTGTTCATTTATATTATTTCTCCAAAGATATCGCATTAGAAAGAGAAAAGTTGGTGCTTCGCACATCGGGTTCTCTCTGACAGCAACCTAAGGACCACCTGAAAAGTGTTGACTTATGACCACTTCCGTTTTTTACACTTTTCAATCTGTTACGCACTAAACACAGAATTGAGTCAAAATCGATTATATCAATCGAAAGCTTCCCAAGAAACAAATGCACCTAGTGTTATACAATATCTAGTATATTTACATGCCTAGAGCCACTTCAGTAAACTCGAAGAAAATTAAATCTCTGATACACAAATAATTTCAACTGCACTGACTCTGTCAAACGAAAACCTTTATGATAATTGTTAGGTTAGGTTAGGTAGAGCTAACACCCACGCTATATCTGAGAAACGCTGGAATGGCGACTTAGCCCACAGTGGGAAGTTTGGGCCACCCTCCTCTAATGAGAAAAAATCGGTAAAATATTGCTGACTTTCGAACAGCTCAACAATAAGATCAGTCAAAAAGTATCATTTACCGATCGTTCGGTAGAGCTGAGCTGAGACTTATTTCTTCATAATTTTATACTGAATTATTTATCACTCCATACTTAAGTTTGAGGACATTTACATAAAAATTGTAAATACACGATATTGGTAAGCTATAGAGCATTACTGCTATTTTGGTCTGTTTGGATTAAAACCTGGTAAAATATCATCTTTGGTCCCACAAAATCGATTTATTTAAGTGTGCTCTAAAAAAACATTAGGCTTACTTCCCAAAACATGGAAAATATTCAGATATCGAAGACTATATCTTCCTGAAATCTTTATTAGCTTTTCAATTTCAGTAAATTATGTAATCATCCGAAATTTAATTTGTGCTGATGATGATCGCTATTAAGCATCCTAAGTATATTAGTAAAACAAAAGTTTACCATTTGTATTTTTTATCCTCATTTTTACCGGAATCAATTAAAATTCAAAATTGTACAAGCAATACTGATCGTTCAATAAAAATACATCTTTTAAGATAGTAACATCGACAAAGGTTCGAAGAGGTAATTAAATTTCATCTTGTCCTTATTTGATTAAACCTAGCTTCTATTGGGTTGTAAACACAGCTTAAATATATTGTATACATGGCTAGATTAAAGGAAAAGCTTCTGTGTTTCCGTTGAAGATAATTAAAAAAGTTCTTTGAAGAATCCCTCATAAATGCACAAACGGTTGAATTAAAGATATAACTAGAAATAAAAATGTAGGGAAAAAATGAAATTGCCCGAGTCAGAAAACTTGATTTTTTTCTGAGTGGGGTAACGGTACCTTCATTCATTTCAGCTCCGTATCTCAATAAGCTGAAATATGGTGCATTCTGAGTGCATTCGTAAAGATAATAACACCCGTATTATGCACAATTATGCCGTAATCTGATTTTTCAGAGCCGAAACAAAGATATTTCATTCTATTTTATAATAATTTGTTGATTGGTAGTCGTGTAATCCTCAAAATAATGTGGTAGCTCCACAAATGAAATGATTATTAGTACAATAACCCTATGTAAGATGAATGCATTTCTATAGCCATAAATTTTAATCTTTTATTAGTCTGGATTATTCTAAACATACAACATAGTCAACACAAAAATTTTACAAGACAGGTTCATGCAAATGCAATTCTTCATGTAAAAACAGGTCTTGATACCAGATAACAAATTGCATCGTTCAAAAAAATTAAAGAATAATATCAACGAATTCCTAGTTCAATAAAATATAATCAGTTGTTCAAATAGATAAATAGTTCGTCTTTACGCAAAAATAATACTTATGCATGTGAAAGATTAATTCAATCAACCTTTCACTACACACCTTCCGAGCAAGCACCATAAAGTACAGCGGTAGAATACATTTTCGTCCGCAGCTGTAAAGTACTTTTTCATCCGCAGTAGAGTACATTTTTGTCCGCAGTAGAATACTTTTTTTCCTTGGCGGTAGGAAGCTACAGTACATTTTTGAAATCTACGGGAGTTTCAAGCAGCAGTACAAGGCCGTACCATCAAGAAACGGTAGAATGAAGTAGAGCAAAATTTGTTTCTACCTGTACCGTTCTGATCGTCGCTGGTACTCTCTCTGCAGTAAATGTACCATCAAGCAGTTGTAGCAGGCTGTAGAATTTTGAATGTGTAGAACGTACAAGGATAAATGTATTCTACCGCTACCGTTTGCATCCCTGGTTATAACCTTTCCGGACGATTTTACAATAAATTCATTTAAGCAACCAGAAAAGTTATCGATTTATTTTTGTTATTTATTGTCTGTAAAAGTAATGATTTTGAAATAAAACTCCACGATTATTTAAAATAATATTTTTATTTGCAATAAAATTGATTGATAGTAAGAACATGATTGACTTGTACACTAAAAATCTGCAGCAAAGTATGCAGATGATCAAGTTCTGCATTGCAATATAGTTACAGAGATTTGTTGGTTTCCATTTCCATAGCAATCCTCGAAAAAGATGCTTTTTTTAAAAAAAAATCAGATTTGATCCATTCCAAGAGTATGCAGTAGATTCATAGTAGAATGAAAACCTTCTGGTCAAATTTTGACCATTTTTCATTCTACTGATCAAATCTGAGGTTTTTTTTAAAGCGTCGTCATTCATTTCAATTCAGTTCTTTGGCTCGATTTTCTATTAAACATAAAGGTCGGAGGTCGGAGCATTCTCCTCTTATCAAACTAATTGTTTAAGATAGTAGATACAAATAAAATACTGATCCGATATCCGGATTCAGAGAGGTTTTGAATTCATTAGATCAGGGGACAATATACAATCCTAGAAAAATAGAATTGGCCACAAGAATTGTCTATCTAAAGGAGAAATTGCCCTTACATTATGTAAATTCTAAGTCTACTACAGACTCTTACCAAATACAAATTATTTGTATTTGCTCTTACTTCACTGAATACTTACCAAAGTACATTGACACCAAGTTTTCCAATATTTCCATCGAGCACCATTCTTAATCACTGATTTCGTATCAACACCACAATACGTATTAAATAAAAACCTTAATCGTATTACCGACGACACGACCAGGCACTCCGAAGAAAAATCTGAACAAAAAGTGTTCGTGAGTGATTTACCGCCAGTTACCATAAATATAGCGACCCCTCGATAATCATGAAAATAATCTTCTTGAGCAACACTGTTTAAGTTGCTATGAGCTAGTTACCAAGGAGCGCCAAAATAAATAAACAAATCATTTGAGAAAGTTGTCAAACTTTTATATAAATTTAAATTTTGTTTCAACGTTCTTTTTAGATTTCGCCAACCACAATAGTACAATAACCAAATCTGGTACTAGAAGTAGTGTTGCGACAGAAAGGCGTCATCCTATATCATTCACAGCTACCCATTAGCTTTATCTGCAGTGTAGTCATCTAACTCATCCATGATGATGGTCTTTCTTTTTAGAAATATCCAGTCGAGTTTCCGAAACAAATCACTTTTGCTTAACATACTGTCAACCAACCCGGAAGTTAGTACCAGTCTTCACGAAATGAAAATGAGACTTCATTGTTAAATTGTATCCGACACTCTTTACATTCGACTACTTCAACAAGTTCCAGCAGCCTTACGGTAGACCGTAGTTACAGTCTGTTTTCTGTTTGAGACACAAATAATCAAATTATTTGAAGGAGACCTGTTTGCACTGGAGGCTTTCGATGTGCACTTCAAAACCTATAATTTCGATCAGATCTAATATACTGAGAAATTTGATTCCCGTGCTGTTCAAGTGCCTTTCATATTCATCGAAGTATACACGCACTTTGCGGAGACCTCAAATCACTGAGAGTAGAAGTAGAGTAGTTTCCAAAATATAACAGGGCATTGTTTCACAACATATATGCTTATTAGCGGAGAGGGTTGAACGATTTGGAATAAGGGGCGAATTGAAATGGTTTTACTTTAGAAAGTCATTAGAAAATAACAAATATGCTTTCAATACTAAATTCTGATAATCGGACTGATAAAAAGTTTCGCAATGACGGATTGAATGACTGCAAAACTTAACATCATTGAAAAACTCATTTACATAGCAGATAGTCATTATAGATCTAAGTATGGTTACGTTGAACTATTTAATAAACATCCACGAATATTAAATTGTCTGAAAGTCATTTTTAATATGTTCGAGCACCAGCAAGCCTTAACGAAGACCTCTATCCGATTAAACTAAATGACAATACCACTCGAGGCAGTTTGTTTTGTTTACATTTCCCAAGTCTCCAATATGCAGTAACCAAGGTTATGGTAACTGTTATTTAAAATCAATAATCTATCAACTTGTGTTGCCAGTTTCAATAGTTTCTCAGGCGATTTCGTTTTGACATTACCAGTTACTGAGGGGTAGTTAAATTTGCGATACAGTTTCGATAGACGAGTGGCAGGTCGTGTCGTCGGTATTACTTCGGTTAAGAAACGCGTTTTGTTTACATTCTGTCATTGACTTTTCTGACAAGTTATCCAAAAATATTTTAACAATTGGAGGAAACGCACTGATAAATAAAATCATGCTATGTTATTTTTCCTTCAACATTGCGAATCATCAAAGTTTCATTCAAATTTCGAAAGAAGAAATTCTTCTGTGTTCGATTGTATGAAACACTGCAAAATGAAAATAATACATGCATGGAAACATTTTTGTTACGGGAATATCATACAACAAATTCATTTCGATTTTAGCAAACTTACATACACTTGTAACTCAATTCCATATATTTATGAAAATCATATGAATGATGGAAGAAAATCAGAAGAAATGAGTATAAAACTCATTTTTCGCTCATCATAGATTTATTCGAACTGTTCTATAATTCATTATTAGGAATAAACTCTTCTCATGGATTAAAATGACAATGGGTAACATACATTCAGTCTGATTAATGATGATTAACACACAGTTTACTAACATTTCAAATGTAACTGACAGCCATATAATATATGAATGGTAATCACACATATAAGAAGTAAAACTTATTGAAAATTGATCATATGATCATGCAGATAGTTCTATCATTCAATAGTCGGAATTCTCAGTTATATATCGCATTGAATAAAGTTTCATTCAAAATGCGGCTGGCGTTTTCTTTCAGTGTACTGACATATCGTACAATACACGCTTAGAAAAAGTTACTCAAAGTTTGAGTACTAGTTACTCATTTTCAAATGATACATGGAAACGTCAAAAATTGAGTAGTTATCATCAATGATATTGAGTAACTCCTACTCTAAATTTGAGTTTAACGCAATAACTCGTTTTTTTTGTTACTATTCGCAAGATCAGTCTAAAAGTTGTAATAACTATTTGTAGCAACAGGTTGTATATTTTGTTAGTGAGATCGCGTATTTCGAGGGTGAGTCACTCAACACAATCGGTGTTGTGTCTGCAAAAACCGGAATGATAAACTCCGTGTTGTGCTTTAGAATGAAACCGAATATGCTCAAATGTCATTTATGAGGAATAAGTGTATGATTGGCGCCTGAGCAAATTTGCTTTCACCACTTGATATAGCATTGAGTTCAATTACCTAATATTTTAATACAATACACTCAGAAAATGAGCAATGTTTTGCAAATTTGGTATATGTGAAATAAAATTTCACTCAAAATTTGAGTGATAGTTACTCTATTTTTGGTACATGTACAAATAAAGTATTACTCAGTAAATGAGTAGATTTTAACCAAATATCGTTTCCAGTGGAAGAACTCAAATTTGAGTAACTTCGGAGTTACTCTAAATTAGAGTTGTTCCACTTTTTCTGTAGATGAGTGAGATCTTACTCATTTTTGAGTAACTATTTTTAAGCGTGTAGGCCCTTGCGGATGTTACAAAATGTAATGCTCATCGCCAGGGATGTCAGGTTTCCAGGTTAATCTGTGTATCACACGTTTTGAATTTTCTGCACAGATTTAAAAAATGACACAGATTTTCAAAGATTTCTGAAAATGATCACAGATTTCCACAGATTCTTGAATAAATCACAGATTTTTACAGATTTTGGCAATCGAGCACAGTTTAGCACCAAAAAGTGCAGAGTGGTTGAGGAAAACGGTACAGCGTGTTCGTAGTGAGAGTTGCTCACTAAATTGAATTCGATCTGCTATAATGGTACGGAAAATGGGTAGTGAGCCCTTTTTTTTGCTCACCAAATTGATTTTGAACTGGTATTGGAGTACGGAGAACGGTCACAGATTTTCACAGACAGGTTTTGTGTTTGATCACAGATTTTTGAAAAAATGACCTGGCATCCCTGCTCATCGCTCGGCTCTGCAGTAGTCGATATAATCTTGGGAGCTTAATCTGCAAAATCATGCAAAATGTGCTTGAATTCAATGCTCAACTCGCAAAATCAGTATCGTCACTAAATCGATGTTTGATTTTTCGAGATAGATATTGTACAGATTTTTCCGCTAAATACAGATTTTCGAGGGAGCTCTGATGGCAACTCTGATCGAAATTGACAGTAGCCTATACTTCATATGAGTAGAAGAGACTATTGAAATGGATGGAGATGCTTACTAATTACGTTTGCCAAGTTTCATTAAAATTCTTAAATTACTAAACAAATCAGTTTGCTCATTGAAATAAACATAAAACATAGGATTTTTAAAGTGATATACGATTTTAATAGAAATATTCGAAAGCAGCTAGCTCTGCATCATGCGTGTGTCGAAAAATAAGTTCTAAATTTCTAATATTAAAAACTGCCAAACGAATATTAGCTTGCCGTTCAATGTGTATCTAAATTATTTATTTTGACAAATTCGCAATATGGGGTAAGATAATGTTATTTATATACTGTAAGATAACGTTATAATCTGAAAGTGGAAGTAACATGTTTTCATATATGCACTTCCAGCAGATTAGGATTTGTAAAATGTCGCTACTCCCAGTTTGAAATTACAAAGATGCTATTCGAATAACTACTGTATATAACAAAATGTTATATTTTTGCTAATTATCACTAAAAATATATTCTTTGGAAACATTAATTCTTCAATATAATCATATTTTTGTTTACTGTAACAATCATATTCTTCATAACATTGAGTAGTGTTTCGTACGCTCTAGTTATTAAATTTCACAAAGTTGTATGATATGATTAGTGGAAATAATAGTTATTTTATATTCTTTGCTGTCCTTTAGAAACTCGAATAAATTTTGACAGGTATCTTATATAAGTTGAAATGTGATCATTTTGATCAGTAATAAAAATATACTACATTTTGTTTTGCTGAGCAATGATGAAATTTATATTGTTTAACTGTCTTTTTTAGGGAACAGCCAATTTTTTCCTGTAACGCTCATGTGTTTCATATTGATCCTAAAACGAAAAGGACATGGATAACAGCTAGCTCGAAAGCTATATCAGTTAGTTTTTTTTATGATTCATCTAGAAATTTATACCGTATTATCAGCGTTGAAGGGAGTAAGGTAAGTAGTAAAATTATATCAAACTAATTAGAAATTAATTTTAAAGTAAATTAGGGCCACAAAGAACATTTACTTCAAGTAATAAATTGCTGTCGAATATTACGGACAAAATACGTTCCTAAGCTTATTGATTTATTTGTAACGGGATCCTGTTTGCAAACTTTTTTGACATTTATTATTTTTACTGCCCACCAAACAAAAATGTTTTAAATTCTGCGACAATTCTAAGGTACGAAATAAAGAACAAAATTTGATTTCTCCCCAAGATTAAAATAAAATGTTAAATTTTTATCCAATCGAGAAACCGTCTAGATTAAGCTTAAGCGTCGGCAATAGAAACGCAACAAAATCTCATACTGTCCTGCGGGTGAATAGAAAGAAGATCAGATTGATAGAAGAAAGGTTAGGTTAATTGGGTTAATGTTTGCAAACGGAATTAGATCACCAGAGTGAAACTGAAATTTCATCACATCGGGAGCAGTTCAATCGAAATGACATTTTCCCGGATTGGAGAAAGTTGCATTATCGCCTCAAATTTATTTGATTGTTTAAAAAAGCCGGCTGACCATCAGTACGTTAGATCAGTACTTTCGCTAACGATCATTTAGCATACAGGTGCTCTTGCCCTGGCTGGTTTGCCAGTCAGCGTGTATTATAGCGTTGTCCAGGTTTTTGGTTCAATGCATAGGGCGCTGGCCTTACAAGCCATTTGTCGCATGTTCGAGTCCCGACCTGAAAGAATTCTTAGTGTCAGCAGGATCGTAGTGCTAGCCATACAATGATTCTGTACGCTATGAATTGGCTGCGAAGTCTATTGAAACAGAATTTCAAATTCCACAAAAGGAATGTATAATGGCAGGACTTTGCTTTTTCGCTGTGAAGGTTGAAGTAGATAAGTAGAGTATAGATAAATTGCTGTTATCTGTTGGCGAGATATATCATAGGGACGCTGTGTCACTAAAACCGTGCCTTTCTTAACCATGCCAGTTAAGAGGAAAATGTGTTTTGATTTTGTTACCACTGTATGTTCCTTTTAATGTGGAACACATTTTTGTTTTCTATATAGGGGTGCAAATTAGAAACTCAAGAAAAATACACGTAGAAATGTGGTCCGGTTTTGAACAATTACATCTCAGTCAATTTTGTATCAATTATTAATATTATGTCACCATTTGATTGGAAATATTTCTACGTATTTGTTTGAATGTTCATAGCCATGTATTTTTAATTGTATATCATTGAAATGTTGATTAATAGCTAGCAGTGCCCTATTTTACCTGCAAAAAAATCTCCGGCATACCGGATTTCCCTGCCATAGTCGACGGTTTTGAAGGAGTAAGCGATATATCAAAGGGAAAGCATCGCTCTGATTGGTCAATCGATGCAAAAGCGAAGCTGTTGGAAGCACGCGAAGCTATAAATAGAAGCAAAATTATAGCTAACGTTTCAGTCTTAGGGGCTGTCCATAAAAGACGTCACGCTTTTTTTGACGATTTTTGTCTCCCCATCCCCCCTTTGTCACAAATTGTCACAGAAGCAAAGATCCCCCACCCCCCCTATGTCACATGTCACGAATTCAAAATAAATAAAATTCATCTCGATACATTCTCAATATGTATGACAAACCATACAAATATGAGGGAAAATCGATTTATTACATGCTGTCATTAGATTAAAAAATATCCCTAAAACTACAAAATGATCGGAAATATTTTATTAATATCAATTATATAAATTAATAAAAGTATTTGGTTGGAATTGATGAAACATTTAAATCATCTGTTTTATTCTTCCTAGGGGTACACAGATATATTATTGTTTTAAGTAAAGAATAATATCTCCTTAGTGTGGCATACATAACAGGGCTGAGAAAATAAAGAACAAAACCTCATCAAAACGAGATCACTGCCGGAGAATCTTTTCATGATCAGTTGATCAGTGAATTTTAAATCACATCGATCAATATCGGTACTGATCTTCCGTCACAATGGGTAATGATTTTGAGCCAAAATGATTCTTGATTTATGTAAGTTCAATCATTGGATGATTCGATAAGCTTTGATGTTGGTGGAGGAAAATCACATATGATCAAGATAAGACATGACATGATCTACGTCTGAAATCGTTGATCTCCCGCCCTTTTTCCAACGGAGTACAATTGAATAAACTGCATCAGAATCAGATAAGAGAAATTCTTATGATATACTATTAAGAAGAAGCTTTTACATCAACAAATACACGTTTTCCTATAGAACGTTTATTGTAGAGATTTTTTCAGGAAATAGGGCAAAGCAGTAATATAATTAGGTATTTCAAAAATGCGTTCATTGAAAATATTGGACGTCACATTCCAAAAACCTCCCTCCCTCCCCCCTGTCACAAAAGGTCACGTTTTATGAAACACCCCCCTCCCCCTTGCGGCGTGACGTCTTTTATGGACAGCCCCTTACGCGTAGCTTGCTAGAGGTAGGTTGTTGCCAGACAGCAAGACAAAAAGTGCCATAAAACGATTTGAAGCTTTAACTGGTATGCTCTGATCTTGTGTCATGCAAGATCGGATGAAATTCCATGTTATGTCGTTTCACCTGAGAAATTGACAACTACCCCAGGGTAAATTTTGAGTGCATAAGATTAATTTCTAATTTATATGAGATGAATTCGATTGATGATGCGATAAAGTTTATCGCTTCAACCGAAATCACAGAAGGATAGTAATGGTAGAGAAACGCTATAAAAATAACTGCTTGCATACAAAACTTGAACACAAGTTTGGCGAAGAGAACCTATAATTTCGATATCCGTATCGCAAGCATGAGCAAACATATAATTGCATACATTTGGGCTATTGATGTAATTTCGTCGGCTACAAAACAAACACAAATCACAACAAATAGAGTCTATATTCTAGGTTTGCGAGTTCGGTGTTGGTTCCTAATAAAGATCAATCTAAGCAGACTCTCGTTCATTTGCGGATTCAAAAGTGTAACGATTAATTAAAAATGTCGATCATTATAAATTTTGGTTGCCTTGTTCCACAAGGTTGGCTCGATCAACCGCATGGGGCTGATCCTTGTAGTTTTTGCACAAAGATGAAAATAAAACACGCGTTACTTTGATTAAACGATTTTCTCGTTTCATTACGCGGTCAAATTTCCATGCAACTTTGTTTTCTCTGCTTTTGCCACGAATAATCCAACAGGTTAGTGGTCCAAGTGCAGGAATCGTGAAATCGGCGATTGATGTGCGAATTTTTTTATTATTCGAAAGTTAGCGGTTCGAGAATCTCGATTATGTACAGTTCGCGAAGAAGAAGATTGCGGAAGTCGGAAAATTTTCGATAGTCTATAGGTCGGGAACGATAATTATGGAATTTGGAAATTCCAGATGGAAAGGTTTCTGACAGGGGGGAAATACGTGATTGGAGATGAGAAACCAGAACCGGTCACAAGTAGGCGGACAATAAAGCACAGGCAACCATCGCTCTGTGTATCGATCAAAGCCAGTAGGTTTTAAGGTTCAAAGAAAGTGGAAAGAGAGCTGTTTGGGATACATTGAAGACTAACGTCGACAGCAACATCACAGCTTTCTTGGTTGATTCGTCTATGCGATGCAAAATCGGATGAATCCGAAGATTTGGAAAAGCATTTACCTGACATGGATTTTCTGTTTGAATGCGTAGAAGGTGCTTGGTTCGAGCTGTCAGAAAAATTAAAAATTGCGATGGTTTTGCGCAGTATGCCCGAATCATACCATTTTCATGCTTCTGTTCTAGAAGCACGGCCGGGTGCAGATATTACTACGAAACTAATCCGATCGAAAAATCCAGGAATACCACAAGCGGAAGAAGCGTTGCGTTGTGATAAAAAACGAATGAGTTTTGAAGATACAAAAGGTAAATAAAGAAAAAGAATGCTCCTTTTGCCACAAACCAGGACACTTCAAGAAAAATTGCAAGAAATGGCTGGGAATAAAAAAGATAGTGATTGCGAGCAATCCGGAAGCAAGCCCGGAAATAGCGCTCAGACAACCAAAAGCAAAGCAAGCAACGGGTGAAAGTTCGCTCTGTTTCTCAGCGATTGAGAAAAATGAACTCATGTGCACGGCGGTAAAAACGAATCTATTGGACAATCAATCGACAGCGGTGCATATGAGCAATGATGAAAGTTTTTCGATAAAATCGACATGTCAGCGACCACGTCGGTGCTGATGGCTAACGAGAGCGGTGCGAAATCGTGCAGGTACAGTAACGGTACTGTGACGGGTGTAAATCGCGCGGGTAAGTCGGCTAAAATCCAGCTTGAAAACGTTCTCTATGTGTCGGACTTGGAAAGCGGTTTGCTCTCAGTAAGCAAGGTCGCTGAGGGTTCTAGTGTCATAAAGCCAGACTTGTTGCTCAAAGTTATGCTCAGCGCTTTGGCGAAGATTTTGCGCCAGTTGCTATTCAACAGACTTTTCGAGTGCTGTTGGCTAATCATCGTAAACTAATACCGTTTTCGTTTTAGAATCTACACTCGGGCGACTCTGACTCCGAGTAAAACGAACACGTGGTACGAGCTCTAAACAACAAATCATAAACATAAATAAACAAACTCGCATGGATGCGTGGTGCGACCCGAGAAAATTTTCAGAGCGTAACTATGCGATTGAAGTCCGATCTAGAGTGACCCCAGGTTGCTAAAACAAACTCATCAAGAGTTGTTTTGGCGACTCTGGGTCAGCTCTCGGGCTGCTCTGATCAATAAACGAAAACTTTATGAAAGTGAATCATATCGATGTTAAGAACGCCTACTAGAACGGGAATTTGGAAGAAGAAATGCGACAACCTCCAGGATATGCTGTGAAGGGAAAGGACGAGTATGTTTGCAAATTGAATCGTAGCCTGTATGGATTGAAACAGGCGGCAAGAATTTAAAATAATATTACTGAAGTTGGGCTTTATGCAGTCACAATCAGATGTTTGCTTATTTTCGAAACAGTTGGAAGACAATGAATGGCTCTACCTACCCGTTTACGTGGACGACATGATCGTGGTTTGCAAGGATCAACTTAATTGTCTTGTACGAAAGCTGAACGAGAAATTTGAGATTACATCTCTAGGTGAAGTTCGACATTTCTTCGTGAGAAATGATGACGATGGAGTGTTTCGTCTCAGTCAACAAGCTTTCATACGGGAGAATGCGCAACGTTTTGGTCTTGATCAAGCTAAGGAGAGCGGATATTCTCTGGACGCGAACTATTTGAAACAGTAGGATAGTGTACCTTTACTAGATAACATCCAGTACCACAGTTTGGTTCGAGCGTTCCTGTACGTTACGACCAACACTCATCCAGATATAGCAGCGGCAGTATCAAATTTGGGTAGAAAAACGAAGAATCCGACACAGCGAGATTGGGTGGAACTGAAAAGAACCGTGCGGTACTTTTCTTTTTATTAAATATTACAATATATTTTTAGGCACACTGCTTTAGCAGATGTCAAGGTTATTTTCTAATCTTAATTAACGACTAACTAAAAACTAGAATAGTATCATTAGAATATGTCATCTCAGATTCAGACAGTGGTCGATGAATTGAATATGCTGGTTTTTCGACTGGAGCGTTCTTCCGTGGGCGGTAATGGTGATGTTACGGAAGAGAATGAAAAAGAAAGTAAATATTGTGGAAACGGGATAAAAAGGGGATGTGGGAACAAAATGTCTGAAAACGACAGCGATCTAATTAGTTGCCATCGGGATGGAGAAGAGACAGGGAAGGGGGAACGAAAAAGTTAGTGACAAAAAAAAGATCTTCTTAGTTCCAATGAAGATGGTGGATAGGGACGGGGATCGAGAGAATCGGGCGGATGTTAGTGTCGAACCTGTAGGTGGAGATTATACTTTCTGAGCGAAGAATAACACATTACACTTGGATATTAATGTGTTTAAGGTACTGGTGTATGAGAAGCATATATAAACTATCCCGACTCGCCAACACATCCCGAACCGGAACCTCAGGCGGTCTACTTCGGGCCCTAAGGGATTCCAGTAGCTTCGACCTGGCGTCACGATACTCTACGCACGACCACACGACATGCTCGATGTCCTGATAACCGTCGCCACAGGTGCAGAGACCGCTCTCCGCAAGCCCAACACGCCGAAGATGTGTTGGAAAAAGTGTAGTGATTTGACATGAGCCGCGACATAACACGAATGAAATCGCGACTCACGTTCATCCCCCTGAACCAAGGTTTCGTCGATACCCTAGGGATAATGGATCGTCCCAGTTCGCCATTGCTCCATGAAGTTTGCCAACTTTCGATAGTTTTCTGACGAGAGATATTGAAAAATTCATTGAAGCAGATTGGTCTTTCATAAATATCACCTTCTAATGCGCCCACCTTAGCCAATGAGTCTGCCTTTTCATTTCCCGGAATAGAACAATGCGAAGGGACCCAGACTAACGATATTGAATAAGACCGTTCAGATAAAGTTCGCAAGTGTTCCCGTATTTCTCCAGGAAATATGGGGGATACTTTTCTGGTTTCATTGCCCGGAGAGCTTCTATTGAGCTTAGACTGTCCGTGACAATGAAGTAATGGTCTTTGGGCAAGGTTTCAATGATCTCGAGGGTGCACTGAATAGCTGCTAATTCTGTGACGTAAACTGAAGCCGGATCACTGAGTTTGTACGAAGCGGTGATGTTCTTATTTAAGATGCCGAAGTCTGTGGACCTGTTGATGTTTGATCCGTCAGTGTAAAACACCTTTTCACAGTTGAATGTTCTAAATTTATTATGAAAGATATTAGGGGCCACTTGAGGGCGTATGTGATCCGGAATTCCACGAATCTCTTCTCTCATGGATGTGTCGAAAAACACAGTAGAATCGGAAGTATCCAAGAAATGAGCACGGTTGGAAACAAACGAAGAAGAATTAATATTCTGAGCCATGTAATCAAAATACAAGGACATAAAACGGGTCTGAGAATTGAGCTCGACAAGCCTTTCGAAGTTTTCAATCACCATCGGATTCAAGATGTCGCATCGGATTAACAATCGATATGAGAGATCCCAGAATCGATTTTTCAATGGTAAGGCGTCCGCGAGCACTTCGAGACTCATCGTATGAGTCGACTGCATGCAACCTAAGGCAATACGCAAACAACGATACTGAATTCTTTCCAATTTATTGAAATGGGTGTTCGCGGTGGATCGGAAGCAGAAGCATCTCTGCTGGCATTTCTGTTTCAGATACCTAACATGACATCCCCAGGTGCCTTTGGAATCGAACCAGACCCCGAGATATTTGAATGTGAAGACCAGAGCTATGGTTTCATGTTAAGTTGAAGCTTTAGTTGTGCTGGTTCTCGCTTCCTTTAAAAATACAACCAGCTCAGTTTTCTCCGTAGAGAACTCGATACCCATTTGAAGAGCCCATGTCCACAAGTTGTCGAGGGTATCTTGCAATGGTCCTTGGATATCGGCAACTTTGGGTCCTATAAAAGACACAACGCTGTCGTCGGCAAGTTGTCTTAGCGTGCAGGATGTGTTGATACATTCATCAATGTTGTTTACGTAAAAATTGTATAAAAGGAGACTTAAGCATGAGCCCTGAGGAAGACCCATGTAACTGAATCGTATTGTCAACAAATCACCATGCGCGAAATACATGTATTTCTCGTACAACAGATTATACAAAAAGTTATTCAGAATTGGTGAAAGACCATGCTTATGCAACTTCTCAGATAGGATGTTTAAGGAAACTGAGTCAAAAGCCCCCTTAATGTCTAAGAAAACTGATGCCATTTGTTCTTTACGAGTAAATGCCATTTGAATTTCGGTTGAGAGCAACGCAAGACAATCGTTCGTTCCTTTGCCCCTTTGTAAGTCATACGAAACATTGATTGTCTCCGATAGTCCTAGTCCGCAGGTGATTTAAATTACGATAGGTAGATGATCGCTACCGTGGGGATCAGGGATCACCTTCCACGTGCAGTCTAACCGTAGCGATGTCGAGCAAAGGAATAAGTCCATCGAACTTGGTTTTGCTGGTGGTGCAGGAATTCGTGTCATTTCTCCCGTATTCAAGATTGTCATATTGAAGTTTTCGCAGATATCATGGATCATAGCTGATCTGTTATCGTCGTGAAGACAGCCCCATACCGTACCGTGTGAGTTAAAATCTCCTAAAACTAACGTCGGTGCGGGAAGGAACTCTATGATATCACTGAGCCGCCGATGCCCAACCGAGGCTTTTGGGGGAATGTAGATGAAATCAATGCAAAGGTCCTTGCCTTTGATTGTAACATGACATGCGACAACTTCAATACCTGGTATCGAGGGAAGGTTAATGCGATAGAAAGAATAGCACTTTTTGATCCCCAAAAGTACTCCTCCATAGGGATCATCTCGATCCAGACGAATAATGTTAAAATCGTGGAAGTTTAAGGGTATTCCAGAAGTTAGCCAACTTTCGCACAATGCAGATGCGTCACATTTCAGATTATTTTGTAGAAATTTGAAAGGATCTATTTTTGCGATGATACTTTTACAATTCCACTGTATAACAGTGATTGTATCCGTGACATCGGTGGGTGACTTAGCCATCGAAGGATACGATCGCTGAAAGATGGGGTCATTTTGCAGTCAACTGCTTCAAGAATGTTTTAACTGTAGGACTAAAAGCCATTATCAGGCTTTTAAGATGTTCAGAAATATTGAAAGTAGACATGATCCAGTCCACAACATCAGAGAATTTAACAAACCCAGTATTTGGTAAATTTTCTGACTGATCTTTAGGGACTTTCTGGGGTTTTGATGTCCCAGGAAGTGATGTAAATTCTTGCTCGGAATTTTTTTTTCAAGGCCTGGAGCTTTTTTCTCCGGTTTTTTGCCATCACTAAAAGTTGTTGTAATTTTTTGAGACCTATCAGAGGACACCTTCGAACCCTTACTGGGCAGCTTTTGAGAAGCTAAAATGGACAACCGAAGATATACCCACAGACTAACAGACAGGACACTCAAATTAGATTCTTCAATCATTTTAACGGTCATTTTGAATATTCCTTTATTTGGGACAGTACTCACATGTGTCATGATGGCGCCACGTAACCCTATTAAAAACATCCTGTCTGTCATCTAGACTGTGTTTATTTTTTTTCATTTACCAACAGAGTTGCCATTTATACAGAATTACCTGTAATGTTTTGATTTGTATACGTCCATGTGAATTTCATGCAGGATACAGATTTAATACATATTGCCAAAACTATATACATAATTTTGCCTACTTCTCATCCTCCAACGCAATACAAAATCGAACCCGCTTTGTTACAATATTTACTTGCTTCTGGTCTGCCGCCACTTAATTTCGGGTGAAAACTATCAACACAATAAAAAATAGTCTAGATGAACAACGTTGAGTCAAATAAATGGTTACCTTCTAACATCGCGAAAAAGTTAAATATATTATCAACATAATCCAATAATTTATTGTGACGATTTATTTTCAAATATTTTGATGAAATCAGGCAACCCTGCAAGCAGCTGATCGGTGTTGACAAACGAGGGGAAACCAACTAGTAAAAAAAACTTTTACATGACACAAGGGGTGTACAGATAGTAAATAGTTCGCGCAGTACAATATAGGTGGAACTAGTGCATCACGAAAAATTATTTTTATAAGAAATTACTCATACTGTCATGTCCGTTAGTCTGTGATATACCTTCGAGGGGGTCATCATATTCGCTCTCGTCAGTTGCCAAAAAAGCGTATAGGTTTACTGGAGGCGTAGCACTCTTCAACATTTCAACAAAAGAACGCTTTCAATGTTGCTTAAGTGAACGCCTCATCTTATCCTGGCGCAATTTGTCCGCGGGACAATCAGAGAAGTCATGCGGTCCTTACCGTAGAGACACTTTTCATTGTCTCCGCTGCAGGAGTTATCCGCATGACTTCCTTCAAACTTCATACGCCGGAATTTGTTGCAACAATGGGATGCTGTATGTTTCACTTGTTTGCAATTGGTGCAATTCATGATCCGCGGCACAAAAAGGCGAACAGGTAAACGAACTCGGTCCAGGAGGACGTAATTAGGCGAAGCCGAGCCAGCGAAAGTCACCCGATACGAGTCTGATGGGATATAGGACTTAGTCCCATCCTCAGCGGTCGATACTGAGCGCAATTGCTTGCAGTCCAGTATCTTTACATTCTTGAGTAGGGTTTTTTTTTTTTAAACAACATAGCAGCTCCTATCTACTTGTAGTCGTTCCTGTAAAGAACGTATGATCAAGGAAGTGTAGGTTACTAATTTTTTTTAAGTTGAATGCCTTGACATGAATCCATGCTATGTCTCTGATATGTAGTCAGAGCAACTATGTGTTATGAATCTAGGACAACAATTTCAAACAGCTTCGATACAGCGCACAAAGCAGTAATTCCACTCTTCTTCGTTTCTTCTCTTGTCCAACTTTGCTTCGTTAGCCTGTCGTACAAATTTTGCTTTAAAAGGAGATTTTTATCACAAACAAAATTTGTGATCATATCATTGAAGAATAGCATTCCATTTATTACGTTTTTGTTTTCTTTATAGAAAGGTATAAGAATTGCTGGAAAAACCGACTTTCGAACGGAGCCTCGGAGACCCATGGTGTTATATATCATTCGACTCAGTTCTTCTTTCGATTTCCGCATCAGAATGAGTAAACGCATGTTAATATATCGAAAAGTTGGGTCCTGGTTACAGTTTTGCTGAAATAGCAATTTGTACAACTCAAGATCGAAGAGCGAAACGAAGTTTTGTCCGCCGGAGAAAACATTCGCTTGAACCGCCACTTCGTAAATTTTCGAAGCGTTAAAAAAATTGACTAAGATTTTTTATTCGAACAAATGGTTCACAAATCCAATAAAATGTTTCTTCAAATTCACGCGAAATCAGCACCATCGCAGCAAAACCTGAGCAGAAACCGCGCGGAACCCGTGAACCAGTGGCTACATCTTTAAAACTCGGCAATGCATCTGTAAGTTGGATGAGCAGGAAGCATAATTGCGTGACTACTTCGACTATGAAGGTCGAATACGTTGCTCTTTCAGAGGCAGCTACTGAAGCAGTATGGTTGCGTAGACTTCTGGTTGACCTAAGAGAAACACAACAAAAGCCAACGACGGTGTTTGAAGACAATCGCGGTTGCGTTGATTTTGTTTTACCGGAAAAGCAGAACAGACGGAGTAAGCATATCGACGTTAAGTACTACTAGGCGAAAGATTTATGCGCGAAACAGTCTGTCTGTCTGTCTGCGATTTTGCTCAAGTGATTGCCCCTCTCGGATCGATGAAGATGAAACATTTTTCTACATTTTTGGGATTGAAGGAAAAATGAAATTGGTTATTTTAGAGAAACAGCGAGGGTGGGTGTTGGTGAGATTTATTATAGGGATGCTGAGTCACTAAAACCGGCAACCTTGCCAGTTAAGAGAAAAATGTTTTTTGATACCATGTTCCGTTTTGCTTGCGGTGAAAATACAACACGCGTTACTTTGACTAAACGATTTTCACGTTTCTTTACGCGGTAAAAGTTCCCTGAAACTTTGTTTTCTTTGCTGTAGTCACGAATAATCCAACATTACCTACATATTATCGATTGTTTGAAACAAATTTCCGGAAAATGTTAGTCAAATGAATAGGTATTATTTTTCATATATTGTGCCTTCCTGTTAAACAACGTTTAGGTCAATTTTTTTCATACCAAAACATGTATGCCTAATGTGCAAATGATATCAGTCTCTTCTTTCATGGATGTGCCAAAAACACAGTACAATCAGAAGTGTCCAAGTAATGAACACGAAACAAATGAGGATGGATTCAACAAGCATTTCGAAATTTTCGATCACCATCGGATTGGCTAAAGATTCGCGAAACTACAGGATCGATTTTTCAACGATAAGACGCTCACCAGCGCATTGAGACTCATCGTATGAGTTAACAGAATGCAACCTAAGGCAATGCGCAAACAACAACAACACTGAAAACTTTCCATTCAGAAATGATTTTTCGTGGCGGAGCAGAAGGAGAAACACCCATATTCCATTACAGACAACATCGTTGTTTGATACAACCTAAAGGTCTGCTTGGTTGGCAAACTACCATGATCAAGCAATTGTAGGGAGGGAATTAGTCCTCTGCAGGCATTTCTGTTTCAGATTCCTAATGTGACATCTCCAGGTACCTTTGGAGTCGAAACAGACCCCGAGAATTGAAAGGCCTGAGCGATAAACAACATAGTTGAAGTTGTAGTTTTGCTGGTTCTCACTTTCTTGAAAATAGAACCAACTCAATTTTCTTCGTAGAGAATTCGATACCCATTGGAAGAGATCACGTTAGCAAGTTTGTTTTCCATAAATACGTTTATTTCTCAAGGCGGTTTACATAAGATTTTCTTTGTCGTAGCATCACTTTTACATAGAATTCTTATCCTAATATAATTCTAATATAGTCACAACAATTTAAATTTAATAAAACATATTCCTTTTTTTTAATATCATATTAGGTATTTCGTCATTTATTATTAAATCTACTCAAGAATATTATTTGAACCAAACGATTAACTGCTATAAGTTATAAAATAAGCTAATGGACGCAGTTGGAGTCAAAACTAAATCTTAAAAGGGTCAATTATTACATTGAAACTCCAATTGTCTTTATGAAACGATAAAGAAGTTTCATGTATGGAAAATCCCGACAAGCAAGAATGTCTCGAACTGGGACATTGGATAGTCTACCTTAGGTACGCAAAGAATTTATTAGATGAAATCTGACATCACCATACTCCACGCATGTCTAAACGACGTGATCGATATCCCGAAAACTTTCGCCACAAGCACAATAATTAGTCTCGGAGAGTTCAATACGAAGGAGATGTGCGTCTAATGTGTAGAGATTGGACATGAGTCTGGGTATCACACGAATGAAATCCCTACTCACATCCAGTCCCTTGTCGATATTTTAGGAATAATTGAGTGCATCCACCGACACAGATCACCTTTATCCCAAGAAGCTTAGCAGCTGACAAGTGTTCTTTGGCGAGACGCGCTATAGAATTCATTGAAAGCAATCGGTCGCTCATAAATTTCACCCTCAATAGCACCACATTTGGTAAAAATATCGACTCTTTCATTGCCTGGAATGGACCAATGAGCCGGGACCCAGACTATAATAATTTGATAACTATTATTCAATATGTCGTTCAGGTACTGTTTTATTGTGCCCAAGAAAAACGGATTCGCGATCCGTCTGTATGAAACATTTTCTCAATGTCAATATACCTGAACTTAATTGAAATTATTTTTGGGATTTCCATCGAGGTGATCCGGAATTCCACGCACTTCGTGCTGCATGGATGTGTCGCAAAATAAAGTTGAGTCATGGACATTTAGGGCATCACGGATAGGAATGATACCATGCATTTGGAATCAAACCACACCCCGAGGTATTTGAAAATCAAAACCTGCGCGATGATTTATCATATGGATCTGGAGTTGCGCTTGATCATGCTTTCTCAAAAAGACGAACAGCTCTGTTTTCTCCGCAGAGAATTCGATACCCAGATGAACAGCTGAAACGGATAACTTATCTAAGGTATCTTGCAATGGTTTTTTCAGATCAACAGCTTTGGGTCCAGTAACTGAAACCACACCATCATCTGCCAATTGTCTTAGTGTGCATGGGGTTACTAGACAGCTGTCAATGCCATTCACGTAAAAATTATAGGGGAGCGGACTGAGATATGAACCTTGCAGGAGACCCATGTAACTAATTCTGAATGTTGCCAAATCGCCATGTGAAAAATACATGAACTTCTCTAACAGAAATTTGTGCAAATAATTATTTATAACCGCTGAAAGTCCATGTTGGTGAAGATTATGTGAAAGGATATCAATGGAAACTGAGTCAAATCCTCCTTTTATGTTTAAAAATACAGATGCCATTTGTTGTTTTTGAGCAGTGGCGTCTCGTGACAAAATTCACTAGTGCACTGCTTATATGGTATAATAGCAGATGTAACAGTTCATTGTAAGTGAAAACTGAAGATTGAAGAATGGAGATTCACTTGTGTTTTTCAATACAATGAGTAAACGATATACTTTCGGATGGGATTTTTTATCAAACAAACAAATCTCAGACCTGAGCGAAGTAATTCTTTCTCTTCTTGAATCTGTGCAGTTACTCATGTGCACGAAAAAGACACTAAGACAGCGACAACAGATATATGAAATTTTATGACTGATGTATATGAGATGCGTGTAAATACACGCAATTTCGGTGCGATCCAACCTGTTTTTATCGATTAAATAAAGATTCCAATAAAATAATTGAACTTGGATGGGGTTGGGGACGCAGTTCATTCCTTCAATTCGACCGGTTGTGCAGTGCACGAGGTGCACATGAGGACGTGACGCCACTGTTTTTGAGCGAAGGCAATTTGGATGTCAGACGAAAGTAATGCAAGGCAATCATTCGTTCCTTCGTTTCTACGGAAACCAAACGGAGTATTTGATAACAAGCCGCTCGTCTCGACCCGAAGAATATTTTTGTCGAACAATTTTCTGAATCAGGAATGGCAATGGTATGATAATAGGTCTACATGAGTTGTGTTTGGAAGTTGGTCTCCTTGGCTTTTGAATGGCGATAACTATCACTTGCCTCTAGTCAGGAGGAACAATGATTTGCTCAAGAAACTTGTTGAACAATTCCAACCCAGAAGCGTTACCGTTAAAAGACAAGAGTGCTATAGAAAATTCCATGATTGAAAAGGGGCGAAGCACTCTCCACCAGGGGTGGAGAGGCCTTCTATTAGTCGTTGGCCCAGAAAAACGTTTAGTTTGGGATTGCTCTGCGGCCTCCAGAATAAAACAAACGAGCGAGTCATATTCTTCTAGCAGGAGGAGTTTTTGCATTGAATTTAATTAATTTAATTCTTCCATTAATGTTATTTTGGTATTTAATCAAGTCAATATTGTTTATCAAACCATATGGAATATAAACTGCAGTAGCAATTCAATTGCTACTGCTAATTGAGACGATAATTGGTAAATGATCGATAAATCAGGAAGTATTATCCAGGAGCAATGTAATCGAATTGAAGTCGAGCGAAGAGATAAATCTAATACACTTGGACGCGCAGGAGGTCTTGGGATCCGTGTCATGCTACCCATATTTAATACTGTTATGTTAAAATTATCGCAAATATTATATATTAAAGATGATCTGTTATCATTGTAAACGGAACCCTTCACAATTCCGTGCAATTTTTAATCTCCCAGAATCAATTCTGGAGCAGGAAGGGCTTCAACCATTTCATTAAGCTGTCGCTGTCCAACTTGTATTCTTGGAGTAATATGAACCGAAGCTATAGAAATGTCTTTTTCTTTAATGTTTATTTGACAAGCAACAACCTCTATACTAGAAGCCGAAGGAATGTTTAATCTATAAAAGGAATAGCACTCCACCATACGGAGAGTCTCTATCGAGACGTGTAATGTTAAAGTCGTTTAAATTTAAAGCTATGTTTGAAGTAAGTCACGTCTCGCACAAAGCAAATACTTCACATTTTTTGACTATGCAATAAAACATTGAATGAATCAAGTTTTGGCATGATGCTTCGACAATTCTATTCCGACACTATCCACTACCCAAAAAAGCTTTCCTGATATTTTTGCGTTCAGGGGGATATAGGATTCATGCTAGGATTTGGAATCAAATTTTCGTAATTTTACCGGTGTATACCTGTATGTTATATTGCATTGGGAAGAACGAGTTGTCTTGTCTTCTTCCTTGTGCTCTGCACCAATATGCTTTTGCACCGATATGCTTCTGCACCTCTTCGATATGCTCTTGCACTCTCTTGCTCAGCTCTTGTGGCTGCATATTGTGGCCTGGGTAGAATTTGGAAAACGTCCTTTGTTGTTTCCTTCACCAGCTTGGTCCAGTACAAGAGCTCTCTTATGCAGCACGAATATATGTTATAACGGTTGATGCCAGCAGGACTCTATCTCTACTGTTGTATTTAACGCGTATAAACCAACCACTGTTATTAAACTGGATACTACTAGACACAACCTCTTCGGTTGAATACTTTTTACAGTGTCGACAAGTTGTCTTAACGTGATGTGTTTATACATTCATCAGTATTGTTTACATAAAAAATGCTTAAAAGGAGGCTCATCTTTTTCCTGAGAAGATCCCATGTAACTGAATCGATATTGTCGTCAAATCAGCCTACTCTAAATGCATATATTTCTTTTGCACAATATATTATAAAAAAAAGTTATTCCGATTGGCGGAAAACTGCGCGGATGTAACATCTCAGATATGACGTACATGGGAACTAAATCAAAATGTCCCTTGTTGTCCGAAAAACTGATGCCATTTGCTCTTTGTGTATCTGAAAGCAAACCATTAATCTCGACCCAATTGTCAAGGTGGAAGAAGATAATTTTCTCGAATAATTTCCTATTTCAAGAAAGCATAGCGATCGACCGATACGAATTGTGATCGGAGATCGGTTTTCGTGGTTTTTGAATGACGACAAATTTCACTTGGCTTTATAGTTATCAGGTGTTTCGCTAATTCTAAACTCAATAAATTATGAAGCTCTTTCCGTGTCACATCACGGGTTGGAAAGACAGATGTTGCCGGTTACACGAATCAAGCTAGCCAAAAACGTGTACTCTTCCTCCGGACGAAGTTGAGTTCTTTCAAGTTTCTCAGATATCGAGGTCGCATAGGTAGGGTCGTATCAAGTGGGATTTACTTCAAAAGTGCCGTGAATACAACGTACCTAGCAAAGCCTTAGTATTACAGACTTCGCAGCCGATTCAGAGTGTACAGAACCATTGCATGGCTAGTGCTACGATTCTACTGACACTACGAATCCTTCCAGGTCGGGGCTCGAACATACTACTACTGGTTTGTTAGACCAGTGTCCTATGTATTGAACCGCCAACCCGGGACAACGTACCTACGCATCACCTATTCATTGACTTCATAGGGGCATACGACACAATCGATCGATAACAGCTATACCCGAATACGGGTTTCCGGATAACCTGCAAAGTAACAATGGGTAGAGTGATGTGTTACGTCCGAGTATCTGGGGACGCTCTCGAGTATCTTCGAATCTCGGAAAGGGCTACGGCAAGGGCAAGGACTCTCTTGTCCCTTGTTTAATATTACTGTGGAAGGTGTAATTCGAAGGACGAGGATCAACACGAGTGGTATGATCTTACGAGAGCCCCTACAGTTTATCGGCTTCGCTGACGACGTTAATACTGTGACACGTAACGTTGAGAAGATGATAGAAACATACATCGGAATGAAAGACGAAGCTAGGCGTATCCGACTGCCTATAAATTCGTCGAAAACGAAATATATGAGAGGAAGAGGCTCTGAAGAAACACTACCATTCCCACCACGAATATTTATAGACGGTGGCGATATCGAGGTTGTTGACAATTCCGTTCACTTGATCTCACTGGTGACAACCGCGAATAATACCAGCAGAGAAATTCAGAGCCGCATTTTAGCAAGAAATTATTAACGCCGCACAATTTTAACATTCAGGGTTTTTTGGTTTGCATAATTAGTACATATTTACAGTCATTCTACCAAAATGTCCGGCCCACCGTAACCGACCTTGACCGTTTAGACGAGGGTTGGTCCTCCCAGCAACTGATGCAGTCCATGGTTCGTTCACCATCTTCACGTACTATCTTCCATCAGCACTTCGCAACACCTTCCGTAATAAAACAGTGCACGTTGATCCTCCACAAGCATTATCCAGGACTTCGAAGTTGAAAGTAATCACGATTTACTGACAGGATGCGTCTCTGAATTTCTCTGCTGGTGTCATTATTGGTAGTCACCACTGAGCCCAAGTACACGAACTCGTCGACCATTCCGATTTCATCACTGCCAAGCAAAACTCGTAATGGATGTCTGATATTATCTTCTCTCGAGTCCCTGCCTTTCGTGTACTTTGTATTTGACACATTGATGTCAAGTCCGATCCGCTTGACTTCAGCTTTTAGTCCATTAGTACAATATCATCACGAAACCAAGCACCTGGACGGACTTCCTGAAAATCGTGCTACTCGTATCTATCTCCGCTCTTCTTATTACTTCCTCCATAGAAATGCTGAATAGCAAACATGAAAGACCATCACCTTGTCGTAACCCTCTGCGAGTTTCGGACTCGAGTTTATCCCCGATACTAGAACAACGCACATCACTCGACCGATTGTAGCCTTTATCAACCGTATCAGTTTGTCCTGGATTCCGTAATCGTGCATGATTTTCCATAGCCGATCTCGATCGATTATGTCGTAGGCTGATTTGAAATCGTTGAATAGGTGATGTGTGGGCACATTGTATTCGTAGCACTTTGGTGGATGACGAATATTTGGTCCGTGGTAGCATGTTCGTCCATGAATCCTGTCTGATGTTGTCCCCCGAATTCGTTTGCAATCGGTGAATGTCGGCAGCATGAGGTTTGGGAGAGTATATTGCATGCGGCGTTCAGAAAAGTGATCGCCCGGTAATTGCAGCTAACCAGCTTGTCACCCTTTTTGTAGATGGGACACACGATTCCTTCCATCTATTCCTCAATCTCATCTTCTAGATCTTGGTAACGACCTAGTGCAGTGCTTTTACTAGTGCATTACCCCGTATTTTAGTAGCTCGCTTGCTAGTTGGTCAACGCTAGCGGCCTTATTATTTTCAACCGACCTACATCCTCCTCGACTTCTTGGAGGTCTGGGACCGGCAGTCTATTGTCCTCCGCACGCGTTCCACGCACCGTCACATCGCTGTTGAGGGACTCGTCGAAATACTGCCGCCTCGTGTCGATCACCTCACAGTTATCCTTGAAAAGTTCCCGTTGATGTGTGTTGCTGATGCAGTGCTACCTATGGCAAAACGGAGGTCTCTCCAACCATCTTCAAGAGTAGCTGCGTCGAGCTGCTCTTTCTTAGGTAGTTCCAATGCCAATTGTTCCGCGTAATCTTGAGTTACTCCAGCATCTCGAAGCCGCTCGATGTTAAACCGCGACATTCGGTTTCGACGTGTGGTATCCTCGTATCCTAGCCAGTACCGCGAGAAGCTAGGGATAGGAGTTACCGACCTGGAGGCTAGTATGGGTCTATTTTGCGCCATAGTCCAGTCATTCATTCATCAGTCAAAAAACATTATAGCACGACTGTATTTTAGAATATCGCAATATACACCAAGCGTTATCACAGTTCTGTCTAAATAAGATCTCATAGTTTATTTTAATCTAAGGCCACAAATCATCACAAAAATTATTTGGATTTCTCTCGTCAGAATCATACACAATGTAATGAGTAATAATTTTTCTTATGAACATTCCCCGTTTATGCATTTCGGAATAATTTCGGTAGTTCATAAGGAAATATTGTGTAGAGGTACAATTTTATATCTAGCCGTTGTGGTATCATTCCGCGAGAGATCACCAATCCAATCAATATCTGATCGAAATCTCCAAGTGGTGGTTCCTAGTACGGTTCTTGGCAACGATTTCTGCCGTTCTCTTATGGCGTTTTCGTTTTTAATTTGCACTACACCGGTGCAGTGCTACACTGAGGCATGAATAAACGAACAAAAATGACGAAAACATAAACAGTAACCATTGACTACAATAAACGATTCCATTGCACAGAGCTACACCAAACTTTTGATGAGTGCTACACCAGTGGTATCGGTGCTGAAAAAGTGTAGCACTGGTGTAGTGCAATTGGTAAAAACGAACGGTTTAGGTGCAACTTTCGCTACACCGGTGTAGTGCAATTTAAAAACGAAAACGACATTAGTTTAAGAAACTTGTAGCGCTTGCTTTAACCTTTTGGGAGTAACTTCGACCTTTTAGACAACATCACGTGTTGAAATGTTGGGATTTCGGGAAATGATATTTGGTTCTTCCCTATGTATTCCTACATTTATCTGTTGATTTTCTTTATGTTCTTCATTAGTGATCCGAACATGTTACCACTCTTAAAACAGATTTGCAAATTTTTACTGGTACACGACGAAACAGATTTTCTACTTCTACAATATTTTTCCACGTGACTTTCTTTATTCACTTCCATCCCATCCGCAACAAACCTCACAACTACCCATGCGCAAAATTTGGTTATTTGATCTGCGGGAAACGCGTTTCAGTCAGTAGTAGTGAAATGCAGAAAAGCCATTTATCGTGCATGTTGCAATTTGAGAAAATTACTCTTTCCCTATTAAGAAGTATTGTAGAATAACAACGAATTAAACTAAAGGTTCTTGATTATTCGTAGGCGGTCATAAATTCAACGATAACTCCGAACATGACCTTTACACAAACGTCACAGAAATTTGGTCAATGGAGTGATGTTCGAGCAAATACAGTTTATGGGTTAGGATTCGCTTCGGAAGCAGAACTCGGAAAGGTAAAAGATTTGTTTTTGATGGTTAATTATGTGTGATTTGATTATATATATATATATATATATATATATATATATATATATATATATATATATATATATATATATATATATATATATATATATATATATATATATATATATATATATATATATATATATATATATATATATATATATATATATATATATATATATATATATATATATATATATATATATATATATATATATATATATATATATATATATATATATATATATATATATATATATATATATATATATATATATATATATATATATATATATATATATATATATATATATATATATATAAATATATATATATATATATATATATATATATATATATATATATATATATATATATATATATATATATATATATATATATATATATATATATATACCTTATGATCAAAAAAGAACCGGAATTTTCTTTTAAAAATTCCCGCGCTTGTCCAATCTAGAGTGCCTATAACCAGAGTGACGCCATCTCATCTGTAATTTTGGCAACAATTCAAAACATTCCAATAGCTTTACATTGCATTGACAGGTCGTTTGCTCGTTTGGAACTGGGAGCTGTCATTCCAAACGAACAGCTGTCGCCACTCTGATTATAGTCACTCTAGTCCAATCGGTAAACTTTTTTCTCTCAACGTTGGCAACACTTTTATACACATTCTGTCAAATTTTGACGCATATCGTACGATAAGTTTTTGTTTGGCGTCTATACAAAGAAGTTGAAAAATTTTCGTATGGTATTTTTATAATGGATGAAAATTTAGAACAACGTGCGTGCATCAAATTTTGTGTTGCAAATGGATTTAAGTGTTCCGAAACGTTGAAAATGTTAGAAAAGGTTAGGTGTTTGGTGAATCGTGTCTAGGAAAAACACAGGCATACAAGTGGTATAAACGCTTCAAAGGTGGTCGTACAAGCTTGGATCATGATGAAATCCCTGGCCGCTCAACAACATCTGTTACCGAAGAAAACATTGAATCGGCGAAGCAAATCGTGTTGCAAAATCATTCTGTACCGATTAGAGAGATTGCTGTGTTGTTGGACATCTCTTATGGATCAGCCGAACACAATTTAACTGATGTTTTGGGTTTGAAACGCATCGCTTCTCGGCTGGTGCCAAAAAAGCTGAGTTTCATTCAAAAACAGCGTCGTGTTGATGTGGCCAAAGATATGATTTCCAACGCAGATAGTGACCCCATATCATCAACCAAGCACCGTACTCTCCAGATATGGCCCCGTGTGACTTTATCCTCTTCCCCAGACTCAAATTGCCATTGCGAGGAACGCGTTTTGAGTTAAAGGTGATAATGAAGAAATTTATAACAAATTGAAATTTTGCGTTTTTTAATAAAATTCCGGTTTTTTTATCATAAGGTATATATATATATATATATATATATATATATATATATATATATATATATATATATATATATATATATATATATATATATATATATATATATATATATATATATATATATATATATATATATATATATATATATATATATATATGTGTGTGTGTGTGTGTGTGTAAAAAATAAACAAATATTTCATATCATACAGTTTTATAACCTTTGGTAGTTGTTCTCACTACTTCTCTATATAGTTTAATTATGACCATCTAGTGAACGTAATAGCTGAGCTCACCAATTTGTAGCTGTTACACGTACATAACCGCCATAAGTCTAGAGTTTTTTACATTGGAGCCATACTTTTAATTACATGCCTCGTCATAGCCTTCGTTACATTAATCATAAGAGAAATCTACAAATTTAAGCTGAAACTAATCATACGAATTCCAATAGTGAAAGTTGCTGGCAGCTCACAATCGAATATATATATATATATATATATATATATATATATATATATATATATATATATATATATATATATATATATATATATATATATATATATATATATATATATATATATATATATATATATATAACAGATCGGCTGAAAAGTTCGTATCATTTCTATGAGAGGGCGCCACTAGAATTAAATCCATACCATTTTCAGTTAGTACCAACGTTCAAAAGATACGTGTATAAATTTGACAGCTGTCTGATTATTAGTTTGTGAGATATTGCATTTTGAATGAAGCTACTTTTGTTATTGTGAAAAAAAATGGAAAAAAAGGAATTTCGTGTGTTGATGAAACACTACTTTTGATGAAAAAAAGTGCCACCGATACCAAAAAATGGCTTGATGAGTGTTATCCAGACTCTGCACCGGGCGAAGCAACAATTCGTAAGTGGTTTGCAAAATTTCGTACTGGTCATATGAGCACCGAAGACGATGAACGCAGTGGACGTCCAAAAGAGGCTGTTACCGATGAAAACGTGAAAAAAATCCACAAAATGATTTTCAATGACCGTAAAGTGAAGTTGATCGAGATAGCTGACACCCTAAAGATATCAAAGGAACGTGTTGGACATATTATTCACGAATATTTGGATATGAGAAAGCTTTGTGCAAAATGGGTGCCGCGTGAGTTCACAATCGATCAAAAACAACAACGAATTGATGATTCTGAGCAGTGTTTGGAGCTGTTATGTCGAAATAAAACCGATTTTTTTCGTCGATATATAACAATGGACAAAATATGGCTCCATCACTTCACTCCGGAGTCCAATCGACGCTGAGTGGACTGCACGCATTGAACCGAACCCAAAGCGTGGAATTACTCAACAATCGGCCGGTAAGCTTATGGCGTCTGTATTTTGGGATTCGCATGGTATAATTTTCATCGACTACCTTGAAAAGGGAATAACCATCAACAGTGACTATTATATAGCGTTATTAGAGCGTTTGAAGGACGAAATTTAAAAAAAATGGCCTCATTTGAAGAAGAAAAAAGTCAAGACAATGCACCGTATCACAAGTCGATGAAAACCATGCTGAAATTGAACGAATTGGGCTTCGAATTGCTCCCTCATCCACCGTATTCTCCAGATTTGGCCCCCAGTGACTTTTTCCTGTTCTCAGACCTCAAGAGAATGCTCGCTGGTAAAAAATTTAGAAGCAATGAAGAGGTAATCGCTGAAACTGAGGCCTATTTTGAGGCAAAGGACAAATCGTACTACAAAAATGGTATCGAAAAGTTGGAAGATCGCTATAATCGCTGTATCGCCTCTGATGGCAATTATGTTGAATAATAAAAACGAATTTTTGCAAAAAAATGTGTGTTTCTATTAAACGATACGAACTTTTCAGCCGAACTGTTATATATATATAGATATATATATATATATATATATATATATATATATATATATATATATATATATATATATATATATATATATATATATATATATATATATATATATATATATATATATATATATATATATATATATATATATATATATATATATATATATAAATCCCGACTAGGCGCTTCGAAAACGTTAGTTAAATGGCTGAGCTTTTATTTGTGCGACACTAAACCAACCCCATAATATTCGACTATTAAATCGATGGACAAACGCTTGGCAGAGTCTTTGTTGTCAATGACCTCGGCATTTTGCTGGATGCTAAGCTTACCTTCAACCAACACCGATCTACTTTGTTTTTCAAACCAACACGGTAGCTCGACTACATAACGAGAATTAGTCGAGACTTCAAGCACCCGTACTGTCTGAAAGCGCTATACAGTTCGTTGGTGCGTCCGTACGTGTACAGAAGAGATTCGTCCCTCTCGCTTTGCGGCACTTCCCATTGCAAAACCCACTGGATTTACCACCGTATCCTAACCGCTGCCGTCTGATTGGTCTGGAATCGTTAGAGCGAAGAAAAATGCAGAATTTGTGGCTAAAGGAATCATTGGCCTAGAAACTCAAAACGCCGTCGTGTGAATGAAACGACTATCATTAAAGCACCATCCGACTATGGAACCAGTCAGATCGATTTTAATTATCTTTCCGTGTCTTCTGTTTGTACCAACGTGGAAAAGTTCTGGTTGTACCTTTCTGGGCTGACCCGTTAGTCTCAAACGTCCAGAAAATCGTCGCTCGTTGCTTGAATTTAAATGATCCAGTCAACTTGGTACGGCTTGTACCAAAAGGCATGGATGTCTCCGGCATGCCATTTGTGTCATGTAAAATTGGACTGAATCCTGATATGAAAATAAAGGCACTGAACCCATCGTGTTGGCCAGCTGGATTGCTGTTTCGGGAATTTATTAACCAGCCAAAAAAATTCGACTGACGAAAGACTCCCCTCGGTTCAAATAGTTCGTAAGGAGGCGCATTTCGTTGCGATGTACAGCGGACGGTGAAAACCTTAGGGTTATCACCAGAGGCGAGTATTTTTGTATAAATCCAGATATTCCAGCACTTAATAACAACGCTTTTCAGCATGACGATAACGATAATCAAATCTGGATATAATACCAAAACGTATATTACCAAACCAAATGGTTTAAGGACAAAGGCTCATGATATTTTCCTGGCTACGCATGACTTCTGTAACGACATTGTCATTCTGACGGAGACTGGACTTGACGATCGAATAAACACGTTACAACTTTTTGGAAACTCATTTAACGTGTTCCGTAGTGATAGGAGTCCACAAAATAGTGACAAAAGGGGTTTTGGTGGCATTTCGATCGCCGTTTCACAAGCGCACTCGTGCTCATTAATTGAAACTGTGAATTCGTTTTCTAGAGCAAGTGTGTGTAAATACCACCATGCGGGGTAAAAACTGCAGATATGTGCTGTGTACACTCCTCCCGATAAAAGTTAAGACGTCGGTATTATTGATGCGCACATTTGTTCTGTATCGGAGCTTATCTGTAAATCATCATCCGATGATATTGTTTTGGTGTGTGGTGATTTCAATCAGCCACGCATTGTGTGGACGTATGACTTCGATGGAATTATCAACTCGGGTTCTTCTCAGATCATCGCATAAATTGGGAACCTCTCCTTATAAACCTATAAATCTATAAATCCTTTGGGAACCTCTCCTTAACCTCCTCGATTATGTGGATGATTTGGCTGTGCAGTTTCGAGATCTTTTGTTGGAGTTTCCCAACTTAAATTTATCTTTTGTGAAGTGTGCGATTTCTCCTCCATGGGAAAATTCTCGCCTTCGAGCTCTGAAACGTGAACGGAATTCTAGCGATGATTATCGTTCACTGAACATTGGGGTAGAATCCACTTGTACATTAGATTCTTGTGAACTGTTTGCAAGTTTCTTCGCATATATAGCCACTGATTCCATTAGCCACAAATAACACTTGCAGCATCTTTCTTCGCTCTAACGATTCCAGACCAATCAGACGACAGCGGTTAGGATACGGTGGTAAATCCAGTGGGTTTTGCCATGGGAAGTGCCGCAAAGCCAGCCGGACGAATCTATTCTGTACACGTTCTATTCGCAAGTTCCAAACGAATTGGTACGGGTTCCAAACCAAACACGCATTTTCGAGTAATGGACGCACCAACGAACTGTATAGCGCTTTCAGACAGTACGGGTGCTAATTTCCAATTCATGGAAATTAGATTCAACAGAAAGTTTAGACATATTCAAAAATAACTCCATCTCTTTATTAAGCCGAGACCAAGGGAATAGATCTTCTTGGCTTTTCCAGTTACTACCCATATCCAGGATAAAAACAAACATAGAAAACACTTAACTTTTCCAGGTTTTCTGTTACCTGTTTTTTTTTTCCTTTTCAATTTTTTTTGTTCCCTTTGTGGTTTACCTTCTTACGTTTGTATAAATGGAACTTCACTGCAGCATTCTTTCACTAAACTTATAAAACCGATACACTGAAGAAGGATGTAAATAACATTCCGAAATACGTATCTGTATTATAACGTTTGATACACTTTCGGAAAATTAGTGTCTTTGTGAGAGTGTAATGACGTAACATAGTGGAATTCAACGGTACAATAACAGTACTATTAGTGAGAATATTCTACTAACAGCTCAAACATAAATTTAGTGACAATGGTTACCAAGCCAAGTGAGCCTAATAGGTTTATTAAGTTAAGAAAGAAAATTGTGGGAATATCGAGAGACATTGCATTTTTTTAAAAAAATGCAGTAGATTTGGATTAACTCCGACATGCTGCAAGGTAAAGGGTGGGAGATCTTTTTCTAAAAATATTCAAAATAAAATTCAACACGAAACCAAAAAAATGGTTTAGCATTCTGAACGTGTAAACTTTGGAATGTTATAATCTTCATTTAAAATTAGCGAAACAATATCCTCAAGGTTTCGAAATTTTCCAGAACATTGCGAATCTGAGCGCAAACGAATTCTTCACAAGAAATTCGAAAATTTACGTTTAAAAAATTCCACACGCCGACCCCCAAAACCTGCGATACAGTTTTTAGAAGGCTTCCTAATCAATCGTTCATCTCAGAATTTTTTCCAACGAACAAACAAAACTTCTCAACCTTGTGTTAAATTATGCAATTTCTTCTAAAATATACCTCGAACAAGTTATTATAGACGTATAAACAGGCCTGAATAACTGCAATCTTTCTTTTTCTCAAATTAATGACGCCAGAACTATTGTATCATTAAAAATACTTCATTGAAAAATAAACAAAATATGGGTGATAAAGAACTAGTGAAACAATTGCGGGAAAAGCCTGTATTTTATGTTAAGGCTGATAAGGGAAACAAAGTGGTATTTATGGACAAATAAGATTATGACAATCTGATAACCCAAAAAATCAATTACAGCCCTTATTGGAAACAAAAAGCCGACCCCCTTCCAGATATTATAAAAAAAGTATGCAACGATTTATCAAACTTCTTAGAAATAATTAATAATTTACATAAAAATATTAAATTCACCTATGAGGAAGAGAAAGACAACAGTTTACCTTTCTTGGATATTCTTATTGTCCGGGAGGCAAAATACTTAACTTTCGAAATATATAGGAAGCCTACCAATACGGACCGTGTCATACCAAATACTTCTAATCATTCCCATCAACACAAAATGGCAGCATTCTACCATATGATTCACAGAATGCTATCCTTGCCCCTTAGAAAAGATGCTGTGATAAAAGAGAATAACTTTATTTTCGAAATTGGAAAGTTCAATGGTTATCCAAAGCATACAATTCAAACCATCTTCGATAAAAAATTAAGACTGTTGAAAAAACAATCACTTACAACTTTGACCTCCCCTTCTGAAAATTTTAAAAGAATAACGGTGGACTTCAATCGAAATATTTTACGCCCATTAAAATCAAAACTATAAAAAAATTGATTTAGATTTAGTGTTCAGAAGTATGAACTTTACTAGGTTCTACAAAAGATCCCACAGAGAATTTGAAAAAGTCTGGGATATACAAAATCTCGTGTCCTCATTGCGATAAAATATACATCGGACAAACAAAGAAAACACTAGACATTCGTTCGAAGGAACATATCTCAGAAATAGCGAAAGCATCCAAAGAATTCGAAAAGGGACTACCGCATCACTTCAAGTTAAAAGTAGCAGAACATGCCTTTTTTGAAGATCATTAACTCACTTCTAATGACATAAAAATCTTAAGACAAATTTTCAATCCATGGAAATTAAATTCAGCATAAAGTTTAGAAATATTCAAAAATAACTCCATTTATTTATTAAACCGAGACCAAGAAAATAGATCTTCTTGGCTTTTCCAGTTACTGCCCATATCCAAGATAAAAACAAACATAGAAAACACTTAACTCTTCCAGGTTTTCTGTTACCTGTTTTTTTCCTTTTTTTCCTTTTCAATTTTTTTTTGTTCCTTCTGTGGTTTACCTACTTACGTTTCTACCTACTTACGTTTCTACCTACTTACGTTTCTACCTACTTACGTTTGTATAAAAGGAACATCACTGCAGCATTATTTCAATAAACTTATTAAACTTAGTACACTGAAGAAAGATGTAAATAACATTCCAAAATATGTATCTGTATTATAACGTTTTCACTTTCGTGGAAATAGTGACTGTGAAAATAGTGACTTGTGAGAGTGTAATGACGTAAACATAGTGGAATTCAACGGTAAAACAACAGTACTATTATTATTACCATTAATTTTATAGACAAAAAATTACGTAATGTTCGTATGATGCTTTTTATCATCCAAAATATTTGAATTTATTTTGTTGAACGATAATTCTGGAAAAAAAATCGCAAAAATTTCTGCGAAATCAATCCAAATTTCTTGCGAAATCAGTTCAAATGAATCATGGATCCGAGAACTTTTAATCATGGTGTATTATCATAACATGAAAATATACTATTTTCCCCAAATCATGACTCGTTTTGCTCATTTCTAGAATCGGAATTTTGCCCAAGTACGTTTTCGTGTGCACTACACAGTGGTCCGAAACGGGAAATTAGCGTGACAAAAATATTTTCACTATTAAATATTAGTTTTTTGTAGTTGCTGTCTTCACAAATTTGTTTGTAATCAAATGGCGCTCCTTTTGATGAAAAAAGTTACTAGGGTGCTCCTCATTTAGATTAAAATCTGAAATCTAACTTTCTTAACTGAACTCAAAAATGATTTTATTGTACAATAAAGTTGTGGGGAATTTTATGTTAAGCAACTTTGTTGAAAAAAGCACCTCTCTAGCTCTTCATTTGGTCGAGTTACATCAATTTTTCCGAGTAAAAGCAGGGTGGCTCATAAAAAACCACTTTTTTTGTTTTAACTTTTTTGTGAAATGTTCTACGGAAAAGTTGTCTTCAGAGGAGTTGTTGAACTAATCATTGCTTTGCTTAGCCAAGCTTCTTCATATGAGCTACCAGTAAAAAGTTATGATAGTTTTTTTTATCAAAAACTAGTCAAGCTTCATTAGATGCCAGATCGATAAAAATGTATCCTATGCGATTCCTGAAAGTTAATAATATAAGTAAAAACTCAAGAGAAAATTGGAAGGGTGTTATTTTTTTTAACTTATTTAAATTAGTCTTAAAAATACCTTAAAAAACTCATAACCATTGCATAACTCTTAAACGCCTTAACGTATCAACATACTTTCTTCAGCAAAATAATAGTATCAAATTAGTTCTACAAATGTTCCATACATTATCCTTCCGAGAAATGAGACACAAAAACTATAGCCGAAAATAGATTGCAGAACAATTTCAATTAATTTATTACCAAAATAACTACTTCAATTGAGGTTGAACAACTGAGGCTGCGTTCGAAATTATGTTCCTTACTGCAGGCTGTACTGGTTCGACAGATTCATCTCGAACATCCTCCCGCCGTTGAAAGAGTTGCCTTTCGAAACTGTGCTCTTCGTCGATAGGGAGGAAGCATAATTTAAATATGGGCCTCCTCAAGATTCCATTCTGCGTCTTAACATCAGCGACCCTCACTACGCCTCTGGACCCTGGGAAAACCTTGACAATGTGGCCGAGTAACCATTTTTGAACAGGCATGTTATCCTTTTTTATAAGAACAAGTTGATCAACTTGAACATCCACCTTATCATGCCATTTGTGCCTCTGTTGTAGTGACGAAACATACTCCAACTGCCAACGGTTCCAAATCTGTTGGATGATTTCGTGAATGTGTTCGTAACGTCGTCTTGGATATGTTTGATGATCGCTGACGTCGGGACGAGCGATGGCGTTCAACGGCCGGAAAATAAGGAAATGACCCAGAGTGAGCGGTTCGAAATCTTCTGGGTCATCCGATATCGGTGTAATTGGTCTCGAATTTAGAATGGCTTCAATTCGACACAAGACGGTCAACATTTCTTCGAAACTTAACGATGCACCTGCCGTATATTTTATCAGTAAAACCTTTGTTTGGCGAATGTTAGACTCCCAAATACCACCGAAATGTGGTGCCTCTGAGGGGTTGAAGCGCCACTCGATCTCGTTACCGTAGGTTCGTTGAATATTGTCCTTGTTCTCGGTACTAGTGAAAAATTTGTCCCATTCGTTAAACAAGTTGGCTGTTCCGACGAAATTCGTACCGTTGTCAGTCCATACGGTTAGCGGTTTTCCTCGACGACTGGTGAAACGATCGAATGCCGCTAAAAATGCTAACTCACTAATTCCAGATGGATCGCTTTCGTTGCCAAGCATATGAAAAGCGCAATCAAAGCCTTGTGTTCAACTGTCGATCGTTTGTTGCGCTGCTTCAAAAACACAGGTCCACAGAGATCAATTCCGATACGATAAAACGAGTATTTGCCATCTAACCGACAGGCAGGCAAATCCCCCATATACTGACGAACAGGACGAGGGTTGCTCCTAAAGCACACCACCCAATCCTTGACTGCCTTCTTCACCGCACTTCTGCCTCTAATAATCCAAAACTCCTTCCGCGTTGATGCTAACGTGATTTGAATACCGGCGTGCATATTGGACTCATGCACCCAGCGAATGATTGCGGTTGTGAAGGGATGGCTCTTTGGTAGAATCATCTGGTATTTGTTATCGTATGAGCACGATGATTTTGACAAACGTCCCCCTACCCTGAGAACTCCATGGTTGTCTACAAAGGGAGAAAGCGGTATTAGCGAATGGTTCTTCGATCTTACCTGCTTTCTTAGTTGAACGAATGCTTCCGGGAAGCTCTCCTGCTTGTCCAGTCGGACAATGGTAAGCTTTGCTTGTCTGAGCTCTTCCGACGTGAATTCTTCTCGATATTGTTCCTCTGAAGTTCTGCGGCGATTCTGGAACAAACGCTTAATGCGTGCAATGACCCGAAGCATGATGTAATATTTGCTACAGTTCTCGAACATCTGGAATCTCTCCACTGCCACCGGCATGGCAGTAACCGTGAGTACTTCAGGCAAATCTTCTGAGGCAATAAGTTGAGGTCCTTTAGGCCAAGCAATATCGTTATTTCGCAACCAAGGTGGTCCGTTCCACCACAAAGCGCAGTATTCCAATTCGTTGGGCATTATACCGCGCGAGATTAAATCAGCCGGATTTTCATGTGTGCCGACGTGGGACCACTCTCCGGGTTGGGTCAACTTTTGGATCTTACTCACACGATTTGAAATAAATACGTCCAGCTTGCTGGGGCAAGTATTGATCCAGCTAAGCGCGATAGTGGAGTCTGACCAGAGTCGGACTCGGTTTATGACAGGTAGTGGTCGTCTGACATTTTCTACTAATTGAGCGAGCAAAAGGGCTCCACAAAGTTCTAAGCGCGGAATCGTGGTTCTATTTGCCTTGAGAGGTGCGACACGCGATTTGGAGCACAACAACCGAATCGATAATTGACCTAGCGTATTTCGAGCCCTCAAATACAAACATGCCCCATAACCCTTTTGCGATGCATCGCAAAAACCAACCAATTCGACAAAATTTGTATCCGAAAGAGGGAACACACAACGACTTATGCGAATTGTTTGCATAATTAGCAGTTGATGACGATACTCCTTCCATGAATTTTCCAACTTTGGTTCCAATGTTTCATCCCACTTCCGTTTTGTTTGCCATAGTTCTTGCATTATTAGCTTACTCGTCATGATAACTGGCCCGGCTAGTCCGAGCGGATCGAGCAACTTCGAAATATCCGACAAAACAGTGCGTTTGGTTGCTTCGTGTTCGTTACTAGCGATTGACGATATTTCGAAACTGAAAACATCCTCACTGGGTTGCCAAGTTAACCCAAGAGTTTTAGTGCGCCCTTCATCCTTGAATAGTACCTTTTGTTCTAGGCAATCCTTAGGTAAGTCAGTTAATACTTCATTGCGATTTGAACACCACTTGTGTAACTTGAATCCCGCCTTTCCAAACATTTCCACTAGTTGCTTCTTTATATCACATGCCTTGTTAACAGTTTCAGCACCAAATAATACATCGTCGACGTACACGGTTTTCTTACCGATTTGCGCCGCCAATGGAAATTGCTCTGCTTCGTCGTCACACATCTGCATCAAGGTTCGAGTAGCAAGAAATGGAGCACATGCCGTTCCATATGTAACCGTTGTGAGTTGGTAAACACTGATCTCGTCCTTGATACTAGGTCTCCATAAAATCTGCTGAAATCGACGGTCTTCTTTGCGAAGCGAAATTTGTCGAAACATTTTCGAAACATCTGAAGTAACGGCGACCTTGTAAGTTCGGAAGCGAAGTAGAGTATCGATTAAACTTGGTTGTAGGATGGGTTCTTTCATCAACTGATCATTCAGCGATTTTCCGTTACTAGTTCTGGCCGAAGCATCAAAAACAACTCGCAGTTTCGTGGTACTACTGTCGGGTCTGATGACTGCGTGATGTGGCATGAAATAACGGAATTGTGACGGAATTGTTGGTCTCTTGCAAGTTGCTTTTCCAACAGAAGGAACCTTCGATGGGCAACATGGCTTGAATCTCCCAATACAAATTCTGTACCCTTGAGTGGAAGTGCCACAACATAACGACCTGTTGAATCACGGTTATGAGTGGATACGAAATGTTCTTCAGCTGCTTGCTCTTCAATCGACCAACTTGTATCTGATCCGTAACTTTCGATGTGCCAAAACTTAGCAATTTGATCATCCAGTTGTTCATTCGTTACTAATAGAGTGTGCAATACGGGATAGCTCTCTCTTTCTGACACGTTAACACCTGCCACCCAACCAAAAACAGTTTGCCTAAAGCTAGGAAGATTTTCCGATAGCTTGTAACACTTGCTAAGCATCATCTTATTCCAGTCAACTATACCGAAGAGAATATCAACTTTGGCCGTTTTATTGAAATGAGGATCCGCTAGATCCATCCATTTGGGAATTCTCCAGCTCGAAATGTTGAATGATTTCAACGGTAACTTGCTAGTGATATTTGAAGTAACGAGAAGCTCCGAAAATGATTCAAAATATGATGACATTGAACTCACACCGATTCGGTTATCCTTTTTCCTGTTCCACCGAATCCTAAAACCGACACCTGCGAGGGGGAAGCCTTTAAGCGCAATCGGTTAGCGCAGGCAGTTGTGATAAAGCTCGACATTGCACAGGAATCAAGAACCGCACGACACTCCTGACGTTCTCCGCTGGAATTACGAATGCAAACGATAGCAGTATGTAACAGGGTTTGCTCGGAAGATGAAAACAACTGCACCTTTTGGTTACATGGCTGTCTCGGAAAATGAGACGCCACTGATCCGGGCGTATCCATCAAGACTGGAGTCGTTAGTTCATTAGACACGACAGGTTGCAACATAGAGCAAAGTTGAATACGATTAGATTCATTTATTGGACTCCGTTCCTGTAAGGATGTATTTGCCCAAGGTAAAGCAGTATTTATTTGCACAAAATGCAAGAACGAGATGAACGGCAGAAGTATTCGTGCGTTTATTGAGGACCAAAATCAAAAACCTGAATGTTCCGACTCTAGCAACAACAATATCAATACACAGATCCAGCAGCTATCTGGTATTGTTTAGGTACTTAGTAAAAAAGTGGATTGCATTGTTAGTGCTTCCACTCAAAACTCCCGTGACGGAAGAATGCCAGTATGGCCTGCATTGAACGCTAAACGTCGTCGGGGCGAAGACGGTCTGTCAGTGCGCCCAGTTTTTGACCGTGGCACAAATGATATCGATTTTGGAGATCTCTCTGTTCCATTCATCATGCCTGCTTCAGCACCTCCTAAGTTTTGGCTGTACTTGTCTGGATTTCAACCACTAATCAGCAATAATGACGTGCAGAAGATAGTGGCTCGCTGCCTAAATTTGACTGGTTCGATCGAAGTCATTCGTCTCGTACCAAAAGGTGTGGATGCAGCTAATTTGAACTATATTTCGTTTAAAATCGGTCTTGACCCAGTACTAAAGCAGCAAGCACTCGACGCAACAAGTTGGCCTTCAGGAGTAATGTTTAGAGAGTTCGTGAATTTTGACGTTATAGCAAATGCTTCCAGTGGCAACTGTTTGAATGCACTGCGATCTACAGTGGACAATGGGAGCACTTGTGCTCCCGTCAGAGGCGAGTATTAAAACAATCCTGTCCAACCACCTGCATTCAATAGTTACCCCTTGCAGCGTATTCCTGATCATGACAGCAGTGTATCCATTTTCTACCAGAACGTGAGAGGACTAAGGACGAAAATTGACGATCTGTTCCTGACTTCTGCTGACTGCGAATTTGACGTGGTTATTTTTACAGAAACCGGACTTGTTTTCAACCGAGGACGTTGACGATATGGCAAGATATATATTTTCACTATTAAATATTAGTTTTTTGTAGTTGCTGTCTTCACAAATTTGTTTGTAATCAAATGGCGCTCCTTTTGATGAAAAAAGTTACTAGGGTGCTCCTCATTTAGATTAAAATCTGAAATCTAACTTTCTTAACTGAACTCAAAAATGATTTTATTGTACAATAAAGTTGTGGGGAATTTTATGTTAAGCAACTTTGTTGAAAAAAGCACCTCTCTAGCTCTTCATTTGGTCGAGTTACATCAATTTTTCCGAGTAAAAGCAGGGTGGCTCATAAAAAACCACTTTTTTTGTTTTAACTTTTTTGTGAAATGTTCTACGGAAAAGTTGTCTTCAGAGGAGTTGTTGAACTAATCATTGCTTTGCTTAGCCAAGCTTCTTCATATGAGCTACCAGTAAAAAGTTATGATAGTTTTTTTTATCAAAAACTAGTCAAGCTTCATTAGATGCCAGATCGATAAAAATGTATCCTATGCGATTCCTGAAAGTTAATAATATAAGTAAAAACTCAAGAGAAAATTGGAAGGGTGTTATTTTTTTTAACTTATTTAAATTAGTCTTAAAAATACCTTAAAAAACTCATAACCATTGCATAACTCTTAAACGCCTTAACGTATCAACATACTTTCTTCAGCAAAATAATAGTATCAAATTAGTTCTACAAATGTTCCATACATTATCCTTCCGAGAAATGAGACACAAAAACTATAGCCGAAAATAGATTGCAGAACAATTTCAATTAATTTATTACCAAAATAACTACTTCAATTGAGGTTGAACAACTGAGGCTGCGTTCGAAATTATGTTCCTTACTGCAGGCTGTACTGGTTCGACAGATTCATCTCGAACATCCTCCCGCCGTTGAAAGAGTTGCCTTTCGAAACTGTGCTCTTCGTCGATAGGGAGGAAGCATAATTTAAATATGGGCCTCCTCAAGATTCCATTCTGCGTCTTAACATCAGCGACCCTCACTACGCCTCTGGACCCTGGGAAAACCTTGACAATGTGGCCGAGTAACCATTTTTGAACAGGCATGTTATCCTTTTTTATAAGAACAAGTTGATCAACTTGAACATCCACCTTATCATGCCATTTGTGCCTCTGTTGTAGTGACGAAACATACTCCAACTGCCAACGGTTCCAAATCTGTTGGATGATTTCGTGAATGTGTTCGTAACGTCGTCTTGGATATGTTTGATGATCGCTGACGTCGGGACGAGCGATGGCGTTCAACGGCCGGAAAATAAGGAAATGACCCAGAGTGAGCGGTTCGAAATCTTCTGGGTCATCCGATATCGGTGTAATTGGTCTCGAATTTAGAATGGCTTCAATTCGACACAAGACGGTCAACATTTCTTCGAAACTTAACGATGCACCTGCCGTATATTTTATCAGTAAAACCTTTGTTTGGCGAATGTTAGACTCCCAAATACCACCGAAATGTGGTGCCTCTGAGGGGTTGAAGCGCCACTCGATCTCGTTACCGTAGGTTCGTTGAATATTGTCCTTGTTCTCGGTACTAGTGAAAAATTTGTCCCATTCGTTAAACAAGTTGGCTGTTCCGACGAAATTCGTACCGTTGTCAGTCCATACGGTTAGCGGTTTTCCTCGACGACTGGTGAAACGATCGAATGCCGCTAAAAATGCTAACTCACTAATTCCAGATGGATCGCTTTCGTTGCCAAGCATATGAAAAGCGCAATCAAAGCCTTGTGTTCAACTGTCGATCGTTTGTTGCGCTGCTTCAAAAACACAGGTCCACAGAGATCAATTCCGATACGATAAAACGAGTATTTGCCATCTAACCGACAGGCAGGCAAATCCCCCATATACTGACGAACAGGACGAGGGTTGCTCCTAAAGCACACCACCCAATCCTTGACTGCCTTCTTCACCGCACTTCTGCCTCTAATAATCCAAAACTCCTTCCGCGTTGATGCTAACGTGATTTGAATACCGGCGTGCATATTGGACTCATGCACCCAGCGAATGATTGCGGTTGTGAAGGGATGGCTCTTTGGTAGAATCATCTGGTATTTGTTATCGTATGAGCACGATGATTTTGACAAACGTCCCCCTACCCTGAGAACTCCATGGTTGTCTACAAAGGGAGAAAGCGGTATTAGCGAATGGTTCTTCGATCTTACCTGCTTTCTTAGTTGAACGAATGCTTCCGGGAAGCTCTCCTGCTTGTCCAGTCGGACAATGGTAAGCTTTGCTTGTCTGAGCTCTTCCGACGTGAATTCTTCTCGATATTGTTCCTCTGAAGTTCTGCGGCGATTCTGGAACAAACGCTTAATGCGTGCAATGACCCGAAGCATGATGTAATATTTGCTACAGTTCTCGAACATCTGGAATCTCTCCACTGCCACCGGCATGGCAGTAACCGTGAGTACTTCAGGCAAATCTTCTGAGGCAATAAGTTGAGGTCCTTTAGGCCAAGCAATATCGTTATTTCGCAACCAAGGTGGTCCGTTCCACCACAAAGCGCAGTATTCCAATTCGTTGGGCATTATACCGCGCGAGATTAAATCAGCCGGATTTTCATGTGTGCCGACGTGGGACCACTCTCCGGGTTGGGTCAACTTTTGGATCTTACTCACACGATTTGAAATAAATACGTCCAGCTTGCTGGGGCAAGTATTGATCCAGCTAAGCGCGATAGTGGAGTCTGACCAGAGTCGGACTCGGTTTATGACAGGTAGTGGTCGTCTGACATTTTCTACTAATTGAGCGAGCAAAAGGGCTCCACAAAGTTCTAAGCGCGGAATCGTGGTTCTATTTGCCTTGAGAGGTGCGACACGCGATTTGGAGCACAACAACCGAATCGATAATTGACCTAGCGTATTTCGAGCCCTCAAATACAAACATGCCCCATAACCCTTTTGCGATGCATCGCAAAAACCAACCAATTCGACAAAATTTGTATCCGAAAGAGGGAACACACAACGACTTATGCGAATTGTTTGCATAATTAGCAGTTGATGACGATACTCCTTCCATGAATTTTCCAACTTTGGTTCCAATGTTTCATCCCACTTCCGTTTTGTTTGCCATAGTTCTTGCATTATTAGCTTACTCGTCATGATAACTGGCCCGGCTAGTCCGAGCGGATCGAGCAACTTCGAAATATCCGACAAAACAGTGCGTTTGGTTGCTTCGTGTTCGTTACTAGCGATTGACGATATTTCGAAACTGAAAACATCCTCACTGGGTTGCCAAGTTAACCCAAGAGTTTTAGTGCGCCCTTCATCCTTGAATAGTACCTTTTGTTCTAGGCAATCCTTAGGTAAGTCAGTTAATACTTCATTGCGATTTGAACACCACTTGTGTAACTTGAATCCCGCCTTTCCAAACATTTCCACTAGTTGCTTCTTTATATCACATGCCTTGTTAACAGTTTCAGCACCAAATAATACATCGTCGACGTACACGGTTTTCTTACCGATTTGCGCCGCCAATGGAAATTGCTCTGCTTCGTCGTCACACATCTGCATCAAGGTTCGAGTAGCAAGAAATGGAGCACATGCCGTTCCATATGTAACCGTTGTGAGTTGGTAAACACTGATCTCGTCCTTGATACTAGGTCTCCATAAAATCTGCTGAAATCGACGGTCTTCTTTGCGAAGCGAAATTTGTCGAAACATTTTCGAAACATCTGAAGTAACGGCGACCTTGTAAGTTCGGAAGCGAAGTAGAGTATCGATTAAACTTGGTTGTAGGATGGGTTCTTTCATCAACTGATCATTCAGCGATTTTCCGTTACTAGTTCTGGCCGAAGCATCAAAAACAACTCGCAGTTTCGTGGTACTACTGTCGGGTCTGATGACTGCGTGATGTGGCATGAAATAACGGAATTGTGACGGAATTGTTGGTCTCTTGCAAGTTGCTTTTCCAACAGAAGGAACCTTCGATGGGCAACATGGCTTGAATCTCCCAATACAAATTCTGTACCCTTGAGTGGAAGTGCCACAACATAACGACCTGTTGAATCACGGTTATGAGTGGATACGAAATGTTCTTCAGCTGCTTGCTCTTCAATCGACCAACTTGTATCTGATCCGTAACTTTCGATGTGCCAAAACTTAGCAATTTGATCATCCAGTTGTTCATTCGTTACTAATAGAGTGTGCAATACGGGATAGCTCTCTCTTTCTGACACGTTAACACCTGCCACCCAACCAAAAACAGTTTGCCTAAAGCTAGGAAGATTTTCCGATAGCTTGTAACACTTGCTAAGCATCATCTTATTCCAGTCAACTATACCGAAGAGAATATCAACTTTGGCCGTTTTATTGAAATGAGGATCCGCTAGATCCATCCATTTGGGAATTCTCCAGCTCGAAATGTTGAATGATTTCAACGGTAACTTGCTAGTGATATTTGAAGTAACGAGAAGCTCCGAAAATGATTCAAAATATGATGACATTGAACTCACACCGATTCGGTTATCCTTTTTCCTGTTCCACCGAATCCTAAAACCGACACCTGCGAGGGGGAAGCCTTTAAGCGCAATCGGTTAGCGCAGGCAGTTGTGATAAAGCTCGACATTGCACAGGAATCAAGAACCGCACGACACTCCTGACGTTCTCCGCTGGAATTACGAATGCAAACGATAGCAGTATGTAACAGGGTTTGCTCGGAAGATGAAAACAACTGCACCTTTTGGTTACATGGCTGTCTCGGAAAATGAGACGCCACTGATCCGGGCGTATCCATCAAGACTGGAGTCGTTAGTTCATTAGACACGACAGGTTGCAACATAGAGCAAAGTTGAATACGATTAGATTCATTTATTGGACTCCGTTCCTGTAAGGATGTATTTGCCCAAGGTAAAGCAGTATTTATTTGCACAAAATGCAAGAACGAGATGAACGGCAGAAGTATTCGTGCGTTTATTGAGGACCAAAATCAAAAACCTGAATGTTCCGACTCTAGCAACAACAATATCAATACACAGATCCAGCAGCTATCTGGTATTGTTTAGGTACTTAGTAAAAAAGTGGATTGCATTGTTAGTGCTTCCACTCAAAACTCCCGTGACGGAAGAATGCCAGTATGGCCTGCATTGAACGCTAAACGTCGTCGGGGCGAAGACGGTCTGTCAGTGCGCCCAGTTTTTGACCGTGGCACAAATGATATCGATTTTGGAGATCTCTCTGTTCCATTCATCATGCCTGCTTCAGCACCTCCTAAGTTTTGGCTGTACTTGTCTGGATTTCAACCACTAATCAGCAATAATGACGTGCAGAAGATAGTGGCTCGCTGCCTAAATTTGACTGGTTCGATCGAAGTCATTCGTCTCGTACCAAAAGGTGTGGATGCAGCTAATTTGAACTATATTTCGTTTAAAATCGGTCTTGACCCAGTACTAAAGCAGCAAGCACTCGACGCAACAAGTTGGCCTTCAGGAGTAATGTTTAGAGAGTTCGTGAATTTTGACGTTATAGCAAATGCTTCCAGTGGCAACTGTTTGAATGCACTGCGATCTACAGTGGACAATGGGAGCACTTGTGCTCCCGTCAGAGGCGAGTATTAAAACAATCCTGTCCAACCACCTGCATTCAATAGTTACCCCTTGCAGCGTATTCCTGATCATGACAGCAGTGTATCCATTTTCTACCAGAACGTGAGAGGACTAAGGACGAAAATTGACGATCTGTTCCTGACTTCTGCTGACTGCGAATTTGACGTGGTTATTTTTACAGAAACCGGACTTGTTTTCAACCGAGGACGTTGACGATATGGCAAGGATTTTTTGCAGTGAAATCAATCAGTGGCTTGATAGTAATGTTCCTCGTATCAGGCCGGCTGTCACTCCAGCATGGAGTACATCAAAATTACGTCAATTGAAACGTGAGCGGAATTCCTGTCAACGTAAGCTGCGGCGAAATCGATGCTTAGCAAATACTATAAAATTTCACCAATCTGTAAATGCATATCGCACACTGAATTCGACATTGTATAGATCGTATGTACTTAAAGTGCAGACAAACCCCCGAAGAAACCCTCGTAATTTCTGACGATTCGTAAATTCAAAGAGGAAATGTTCTTCAATCCCCTCAAACGTATTTTTGGACAATACGGTTTCTGCTTCAATTCCAGAATCTTGTGAACTATTTGCGAGTTTCTTTGCCGGTGTTTTCTCGAGTTGTTCTACTTCGACATTCGACGCGAATGACGCTGCTTCTAATGTACCTACCGATTTGTTGGATTTGGATATTTTTACCGTTACACCATACTTGGTTGAATAAGCAGCAAAAAAATTTAAACGCTCCTTTTCTCCTGGTCCGGATGGTATACCATCCGTTGTTTTGTGTCGCTGTATTTCAACTTTAGCAGAACCATTGAGCATAATTTTCAATCGATCGTTTGAGCAAGCTAGGTTCCCTCGTATATGGAAACAGTCGTTTATTTGTCCCATTTATAAAAGTGGTGATCGACGTAATGTAGCGAATTATCGTGGAATAACAAGCCTCTCGGCATCGTCGGAATTATTCGAGATAATTGTGAGTGTTGCAATTTTGGATCGCGCAAAGAATTATATCTCATTCGATCAGCATGCATAACTAGTATGGAAGCTAAAACACAAATGGATGTTATCTATACCGATCTCAAAGCCGCTTTTGACAAAAAGATCATAAAATACTTCTTTACAAATTATCTCGCCTTGGATTATCTTCGCAACTCGTATCTTGGTTGGACTCATATCTTTCCGATAGGAAATTACGCGTGAAAATAGACCACAGCACATCATCCGAGTTTTCGAATAAATCAGGTGTCCCACAAGGTAGTAACTTAGGACCCCTGTTGTTCGTATTATTCTTCAACGATGTGGCTTTCCTTTTGGAGCTGGATGTAAATTAGTCTAGGCAGATGATTTAAAACTGTATCTCACTGTTCGTAGTGTAGATGATTGCCAGCGACTACAATGTATGCTTACATTGTTCACCGATTGGTATAGGAAAAACAAACTCATGATAAGTGTAACCAAGTGCCAAGTCATCACATTTCATAGGATTTCATCTCCAGTCATATTTGACTATAACATTGATGGTACAATTATCTCTAGAGTGGATCAAGTGTGTGATCTTGGTGTACAGTTGGATGCTAAATTGACGTTCGATGCTCATTGTTCTCAAATCGTTTCGAAAGCAACACGTCAATTGGGTTTCATCGCTAAGATTGCAAAGGACTTTAAAGACCCGCATTGCCTTAAGGCTTTGAATTGCTCACTTGTTCGCCCAATTCTCGAAAACGCGTCGGTAATCTGGACTCCGTATCAAGTATCGTGGAGCCTTAGAATTGAACGAGTGCAGAAACGATTTGTTCGTATGGCATTACGAAATTTACCGTGGAGAGATCCAGTTAACTTGCCACCCTGAATATGGCCAATTGTTAGGAATCAACACGTTACAGCGACGTAGAAAAACTCAACAGGCGTTGATAATTGCTAAGTTGATCAACGGAGAGATTGATGCTCCTGAACTGCTTTATGACCTCAATTTTCGAATACCGAATAGATCACTGCGTAAAACAAACCTGCTTCAGAACAGATTCCATAGGACTGTATTCGGATACAACGAGCCAATTACTGCATGCATAAGAACATTCACTACAGTAGAAGAGTTGTTTGAGTTTGGAGAGCCTTCCCGCCGCTTCGTTGAAAAAATCAAGCGTTCTGAAATAATCTGACTATGGATAATTTAATTTGTTATAAGTTGTTTGTAATAGCTTTTAAGTAGTTGTGTAGTTGTCATGTAATTTGTGTGATTGTTTTAAAAGATAGTGGATTTTATGCCTATCTGAGAATGATATACATTTTTCAACTCAGATGGCCTTTTTCCCACTCTGTTAGTCCATTTAGACATCAGTCCGATGGATTTTGTTTAATAAATAAATAAATAAATAAATATATAGGTAACAAGTGATTTGCAAAGTATTCTTGTATCCTGACCGAATGTCACATAAGAAGGTATAGGCCTCCTCAAGCGCATGCGTAACAAACGTACGCCATTTAGAATACCGGGGAAAAAATTCTTCCACTTTTCTTTTTCGATAGAGAGAATCTCCCCGCATTGGGACATGGTATGGCGAATATAAGAATCGATGACGCTTGAGGGAAGATCATGCACACGCACTTCTATAGCACTATCTTCCATATATACTGGAATGTTGTACTTGATATTTTCATGCTCCACATAGTGCACATTATTATTGTCTTTAGCGAATTGAATTGCATCCAACTCTTTATAGAGCTGGATATAAACAACATTATTGGTCTTATTGCATTGAAGTAAATGCACACGTTTAATGTCAAGATGCATTTGCTCCTTAAGCAAACCTTCAAGTTCTCGTATCGAAGGTCGAATTTTGCACTGTCTGAAGTCAACAATAACTGTATTCTTTCGTACCGGTGGTAGCTTTTGTTCGTTTGGTTCACTCATTTTCGGGGTCTATTGTTCACTACACAATACTGTACTTGGTTTCTTCTGTCCCCAACGTAAGCGGTTTTGTTTTATCGACTGACTTGGATGAGATGTAAACCCGAACTGATTTCTGAAGGTTTTTTTAAAACTAATTTAAATAAGTTAAAAAAAAAAAACACCCTTCCAATTTTCTCTTAAACTTATACTTATATTATGACCTTTCAGGAGCCGCATAGGATACATTTTTATCGATCTGGCATCTAATGAATATTGATGTTTGAAGCATGACTAGTTTTTGATGGAAAAACTATCATAACTTTTTACTGGCAGCTCATATGATACAGCTTGGCTAAACAAAATCATGCGCAATGATTAGTTCAACAACTCCTCTGGAGACAACTTTTCCGTAGAACATTTCACAAAAAAGTTAGAACAAAAAAAGTGAAATTTTAGGGGCCACCCTATTTTTATTCGGAAAATTGATGTAACTCGATCAAATGAAGAGTTAGAGAGGTGCTTTTTCAAACAAAGTTGCTTAAAATAAAATTTCCCACAACTTTATTGTACAACAAAATCATTTTTGAGTTCAATTAAGAAAGTTAGATTTTAGATTTCAATCTAAATGAGGACCACCCTAGTAACTTTTTTCATCAAAAGGAGCGCCATTTGATTACAAACAACTTTTGTGAAGACAAAGTCAAAGTCTTGGCATTACATTCCTTTTGTGGAATTTGGCCTTTCTGTTTCAACAGACTTCGCAGCCGATTCTTAGTGTACAGAATCATTGCATGGCTAGTACTATGGATCCTACTGACACTAAGAATCCTTCCAGGTCGAGACTCGAACATACGACAACTGACTTTTGTGAAGACACCAACTACAAAAAACTAATATTTAATAGTGAAAATATTTTTGTCACGCTAATTTCCCGTTTCGGACCATAGTGCACTGGAATGTCGTCAACTGCTCTAATTCGATGTGGAAGTACAAGACAATTTTTCTGCATCTTTGTGAAGGATTTTGGAATTTTTAGAAAGGGTTTTCAATAATGCGGGTTTTTCTTCTGAGTTAAGATGACGACTTCTAATCATTTTTTTTTTAATTCTGCGTAGCCTGTGTGAGATGTTTGATGAAGGTTATTTAAGTTTATGTTATTCACCTCTGCAACCTGTATTGTTTTTAACGTTCAATGAAATGTCACAGTTTGGCCAAAATTTCTTATCGGGGCATTATCTATTTTTAAATCATTAGAAAGGTGAACGTTGCTACTGTCTTGAGAAACGGGGAGTTTAATAATTCTCGTCGAATTTTCAGTCAGTGTGATCCGCGGCGGACCTAATTTTATTATTGTAATTTATGATTGCTCACGTCAATTTGAGTTTCTAAATCAGAGAGTTTAACCAATGATACCGTCGAAAAATGTATGAAAATTTTAAAGGTAGAAATGGCCTTTTTGTTTCAGACCGAAGAGCGTCGTAATAAATATTTTATTGTATGTTGCCCTGAAGTTTTCGAAATTCGAATGGCTTTGAAGCTTACTTGTTTTGATTTCGGGATCAGACGGGGAGAAATGAAATTTTTGTTTTTAACCACTGTCTACTAGTAATTTTGCGTCTTTGCCAAAGAGTTTAACTGTTACACAGGGTAGTTCATTTATTCCATTCAGGTCAGCGCGTTGTGAGAAAAGAGAATTCGAAAATTTACACTTGATTCTTCAGCTTCTACTTCCTCTTCGGTGTCGCTTATACCTAATTCGTTATCATCCTGCTCGGCATCGTGATTGTAAATTCTTTTAGGACGCAACGATTGGCCTATTTCCATTGGTGTCGTTTTTTGCCTGACAGATGAACTTTTGTGTCGAGTTTAAGATTGTGCTTCCGGGTATTTGTTGTATGATTTATTAAAAGGCTTATCATTTTTGTTGAAATTAGGTTGTTGCTCAAACGCTGCTTGGGTGTGTGTTTTAGTTTTCTCTGCTTTTTGGAATCTACACAAGAATGCATAGGCATCCTTTAAATCACTAGGTTGAGCGGTTTGAACATATCCGAAATATGGTTTACTGAGTCAATTTATAAAAGCAGCCAAACATTTTTGTTCTAGAAACTGGTTTATTGCTTCCCAGTGTGCCAAGTAGGTTTGATTTTGCTTTGCTAAAGATTTTATGTTAACCATAATTTCTTTCATGCGTTTGTAATAAATGTGTAAAGATTCGGTCATTTTCAATGACCAGAGTTGTGTTTGGTAAGTCGCAATGTTATTGCGATCACCATAAGCACTGTGTAACATGTCTGCTACCTCCTCGAAGGTAGTGGGCTTTCCATTTACACATATCATGTCTCGGGCTTTGCACCGATTCTTTGCTCCAAGCTTTGAATTTGATCAAAGATAGCTCGTAAATTAATATTTTTCATTTAATTTTTTTGGGCATAAAATTGTAGAAAAAGAAAGGGAGAGGTTACTCACGGTTCATGAAAATTGTGAATTGGTGGATTGAAATCCACCGCTTTAGTGTTGAAATCTTCTAATTGGTTCACACGAAACGCCTAAGGGATGAGGGATGGCGTGCGATGATCCTCGATGGAACTTCTTAGTCGGTCAGCCAACTTTGCGTGTTAAACACTAGTTTGTTAGTTTGAATTTAAAACAAAAGTTCCACGTGTTGGATTTTTGTTGTAATAGTAAAGTTTCACTTTACTAGTTAAAGTTTCTTCACTAAATTGTAGAACAATTCACGTTACATTTGATTTCCACAACTGAACTCTCTTAACTCTCGAATCGAACAGACTAGCTTGTCTTGCCTGAATGTTCGTTAGACCTGACTACCTGTTGTATATTGTTGTTGTTGTATGTTGTATGTTTGAAGCCACCGTCAGTTCAAGGCATTACCAATGTATGCGGGTAGACACAGTAGATCCGAATTTGATTATCATATAGCTTTCATATAATTGCTGTTAAGAAGGCCAAAATGGGTTTTGAGGACCCGGCGCCTTCCAGCAAGAACATCCGGCCATATAATAAAGAATTTCGCTATGCCAGCTTAAACCCGCCTGATGGTTTGTTCGTTAGAAAGGTGCGTCTTACTCATTTCAGACCTTCAGGGAAAAACACAAAGCTTCCCCCACGTGACTCAGGTTGGCAATCCACTTCATCATCCAGTCATTCACTTGTAAAATACCCTGATGCACTCCCTGCCCCTCCCCGTTGTCGATATACTTGCGAATGTGTGAATGCGATTATGGTACTTCATATCATCTGATATGTAACTTTCCCGCATTGACGCAGCTACGTATCCTGGTTTTTGGTTATCTATACATGGTTGAGTCTGTGTATGCGGAGCTAAAATTAAAGAATATTCTCTCGTTTCTCACCCATTGTGGTAAGGAGCTATAGTCAGAAGGGTTCATCGTTCTTCCTGGAGTGAATGAATCCCTTCTGTATTCACCTTAAATAGGGTTTAGCAGATTGTTTGGCATCCTTTAGGGGGTACCGAATTTACTTCTGCTCGTACATACTGCGAATCGTTCTGCATTCTTCCGGGAGTGCAGAATGGTGTCGCTTTTGTAAGATCTCTAGATCCTCTCGGGGGTTGGAGGTTTTATTAACACCAGACTGTTCGGGACCTCGTAGAGGTTCAGAATTTACTTCTGCTTTCACTAAATGTGTTCCTCAGCAGATTGTTCAGCATCCCTTAGGGGTGCAGAATTTACTTCTGCTTTTATGTGTTTTTGTGTCGTCAATTTTTCCCATCCTCCTAGTCCAACCCTTACCATTTCCTTTCAACCCTTCCCTCTTATATATCGGGAAAATGATGCTAAAAACAAATTGATGCCAAGGCACAAATCTCAAAATATCAAGGGGAACGTGCCATTTGAGCCAACTTGTTCTGACTCCTGATATGTAATAATATATAACATAATATAACACAGTATAATATAATATCGTAAAGCACATTATAATATAACATTACACAATATATTCTAACAATATACTATAACACAATACATATACTTGTAATATAATATAATACAATAAAATATGATATAATTCAATGCAGTATAATACCATACAACATAATGTAACAAAACAGAAGATACTATATGAAATAATATGCTATTATACAATGTAAAACCGTTAATCTCGCAGTGTAAGTTATGCTCTTCATTCGTCGCAGTACTGCAGGAAATATAATATTTCTTTGTTAATCATAATAATAATTAAAATAATAGTAATAATAATAATATTAATAATAATAATAACAACAATATATAACACAATGTAATATAATTCAATTCAATATATAACAAATAATGCAACAAACAACAGAACCACATGTGGCAATTAACTACCATAAATATTGCACTTTAGAATGAGCTTCAAACTACAAACCATTTCGCACCCTCTCATTCTGCTACTAACGCAGAAAGCGATAGCACCCTGTCGACGCCGTTCTATTGACCAAATATCATCATAGACGCTCGGGGAGGCATGAGATAGAAACTTGTGAGGACTTAGTTATCTCACCATTTGACGACCCTGTTCGTTAGACCTGACTACCTAGCCCTAAACTATTGTATCAGCGGTTATCCTGTCCGAACATGTCGAAGTCACATGTTTTTTTAAAGTTTAGCGTTTTTAAAAAAGAGCTTTTTTCAACAGTCTGTACTATAAAATCTAATAAAGATACAAAAATTCGTCCAAGACATGAAATTGTCGTCTTTTCCTTAGCTTTCAAATAAACTTAAATAGTTTAATGAAAAAAGTTAAAAATTGATAAACAAATAAAAAAGTTCGGATGTGTAATGTCATAACTGGATGTCGTGAATTCAAATAAAACTGGCACGATTTCTTTACACTTTGGAATTCGAATTGATAGTTGATCGATTGTGTGAATTGCGAAACTTTCTCCCTTTCACCACTACATATTTTCAACGATTATAAACAACGACGTCGATTATCTCATTTCAGATTAGCATATTTCATTGAAAGAAGCTATCAAGGAGCTGTACAGGATTCATTTCTGTCTTTTAGAAGGACCAAATTGTGGGATTCTCTACGATATTTAGCACAGTTCGGAGCATTTTTCTCGAACGATTTTCGCACAGCGAAAAGTGCACGAAGCAAATCAAATTATTTTGGATGTTCACTAAACTGATGATTTCTACCTTCGATTTGCAAAGAAGTAATCTTAATAGTTCTTTAGATAACATTTAGAGCCATTAGAACAGCTAATTTTAAATAATATTGTCCACTTTTCGCTTCTTGTTTTCTTTCTCTCCAATGCAAAGCACCAGCAGTTGATGCAATCGTTCTTGCTTGAATTGAAACTAGCATTGCGTACAGACCGACACATCCGCTCGCAGTGCCAAATGATGCGAAACTGGTTTAATGCGTCTTCTCGCCTTGACGACCGGAAGGCAAATGAGAACTACGACCTGAGCGTTTGAGGATTTTAATCACGCAGAAGGTGCACTCTCCGATGCCGCTGTTTGAATGCGTCTTCTCGCCCCGACGTCTGCTTTCATCCAACGCACAAGAAAAAATGATCGATTTTCGACCACGGTTTCCCTTTTATAACGTTCAGTTGAAGATATGTGCCTGACTACCTCAAAATCGTCGTCCTTGCGCAAAAAACCCAAGCAAAAGTAAAGAGTTTTCCGGGTTGCTTGAAAATTTTCAGAAAACCTAATTTTTGAGTTGTTCTGTGGTTATCTCACACTGTTCAAAATATTATCCTAAATTCCTGATCATATTTTTGATGAAATAGTGAAAGAATTATGTTGCTGCTATTAATACAAGTCGAGATATTCTTCCATATGGCTAATTTTGAAAAGGCGCCCCATAGTAAAGTAAGTCGTATTCACAACAAAAATTTTAAACTTGGGCTAAATTTATTTTTGTTTTTAATTGAAAAAAGATGCCTTAGGGTTTTACTCAATCTTGGCAAAGTTTCAGTGTTGAAAGATTAATACTTTGGGAGCAGTAAATGTTTCTATCATAATCCGTACGCGCGGAGCGTACCGCAGCGCAACTCGCTCGAATACGGGCTTAACTTGTTGACAAATGTCGCGCCAATGATCGAATCCTAACTTTGACAGTTTATTGCTAGCAACGTTACAGTTAAGATCGCGGTGTAAAAATGAATTCAAAAATCAAAAACATTTATTACGGCGGGTATGTCTTCTTCCCTTCTTGAGAAATTCGATTTTTTGCAAGCAAATGATGTTTTGTGTTCACCGTGTAAAATTGTTTGACATTAATTATTATATATATACATATATTGTTTCAGTTTATCGAAAAATTTCAAGAAGTTAAAGAAGCGACAAAAAATGCGTTAAATAAATCATCAGCTAACGGCAATTCCACTGTTACCTCGGCCAATGCTTCTCCAGTTACTGCGCGATCCTCAATGTCTAATAGTGACAGTTTTGATCCGAATACCATTGAAGCCCCGATTACTCCTGCTACTAATGTGAGTATGGTATGTACGCTGTTTTGTGCTATTTTTCACAATAAAACTACATGCAAATTTTCAGCCTATAAAAACAGACAGTCCCTCACACCCAACGACCAACGATGCTCTCAACAATGTCAATCCACTTAGTAGTGATATGAAACAAATATCTATTAATTCTTCATCCGGCGATGTCATGACAACCACAACTACTGAACAGCAACTGAAATATGAAAATGAACGGTTAAAACTAGCCTTAGCTCAAAGGTAATTTCAAATTTACAAATTTCTGCGATTTTCAATTAAAGTTCATCTTTTTACATTTAAAATAGTTCTGCTAATGCAAAAAAATGGGAAGTAGAGTTAGCTACCTTGAAAAGTAACAATATTCGTTTAACGAGTGCTCTTCAGGTATGTATCTGATATGTCGTGCTTATATGTTTAATATCAATTGCATTCACTAAATACAAAATTAAGAAATTACTACACATGAAATCTTTAGCAAAATTACTGTATAAATTTTTGTATTTCTAATACATATAAATATTGGTGAAATAAAAGCGATCATTTATATGTAAAAATATATACACATATATGCAGACGGGTGAGTGTGTAAGCATACATACATTTATAAGGTTCGTAAATGGAGGTTTGGGTGTACTGAAGTACTACATGGAATGGAAAGTCCCGGGCCTCTCACAGAAAATACGTGAATAGTTTCGAACCGAGTATATTTTTTGTTGAGAACAAGCCTCTAGAAGGTTTAATACCAAATTTCATGATAATCTACCCACTAGTGTTCGAATAACAGCTGATCGATGTCAGGCGAGTTCCAATTTTCATCAAGCGATGGAAAAAGACGCACCGGGTGCATTCATGCATAAAAGCATTATCAGGTCAAGCACAGCATCTTTAGTTTCTGACAACAATGAAGCACCTCTACTTTCAAATTTGTTCCTGTTGATTGGTGTATCTCCGAAAATATTCCTTGTGATGGCTTTAAAAATTTTCCAAAGATTGTTTAAATGTATTCCAAACAGATATGAAACATAATTGTTTTTACTATATCGATTTTAATTGGTTCTTTTCGGCAAGCATCAACTGAGAGAGACGAAAGATATGAAATGAAAAGACGGATAGGTATTCTAGATTGAATCAGTTATAAATTTAGAACGGAAATGCTAGACTAGGCAGGCTCATATAGGCATGATCAAAAGAAAGAAATGAATTCTATTTTACCTTCTACTTGAGGGGGTCGAACACTAAATTCGAGTCCCCAAGTATGGTCGTGTAACAAGTGTAGTTCTTCACCACACTATGCTACTGACACCGGCAAAATAGAATTCAAATCTTCCCATCCTAGATCCGATCACGCGATTATTATTCTTTTACTACTGACACCGCAGCTGTGTCCAATGCTTTTTAGGCACTAAGTTAGAAGTGCCAACCCCATACCTATTGTGTTTGAACTACTCGTAGCCTTTCGTTCCGCACACAACGGAGGGTATATCGCATCAAACGACACAGCCAGACACTCAGTAGAGATCGAATTTTTTTTCCGTTACATTTTTAACCAACTCATGTATATGTTATTTGGTTTTAATTGCCGCATAATGTCTACTATATCGATTTTAATTGGTTCTTTTCGGCAAGCATTAACTGAGAGAGACGAAAGATATGAAATGAAAAGACGGATAGGTATTCTAGATAGTCCCCAAGTATGGTCGTGTAACAAGTGTAGTTCTTCACCACACTATGCTACTGACATAGTAGCATAGTGTGGTGAAGAACTACACTTGTTACACGACCATACTTGGGGACTCGAATTTAGTGTTCGACCCCCTCAAGTAGAAGGTAAAATAGAATTCATTTCTTTCTTCTGATCATGCCTATATGAGCCTGCCTAGTCTAGCTTTTCCGTTTTAAATTTATAACTGATTCAATCTAGAATACCTATCCGTCTTTTCATTTCATATCTTTCGTCTCTTTCAGTTAATGCTTGCCGAAAAGAACCAATTAAAATCGATATAGTAGACATTATGCGGCAATTAAAACCAAATAACATATACATGAGTTGGTTAAAAATGTAACGGAAAAAAAATCGATCTCTACTGAGTGTCTGGCTGTGTCGTTTGATGCGATATACCCTCCGTTGTGTGCGGAATGAAAGGCTACGAGTAGTTCAAACACAATAGGTATGGGGTTGGCACTTCTAACTTAGTGCCTAATAATAATCGCGTGATCGGATCTAGGCGGGAAGATTTGAATTCTATTTTGCCGGTGTCAGTAGCATAGTGTGGTGAAGAACTACACTTGTTACACGACCATACTTGAGGACTCGAATTTAGTGTTCGACCCCCTCAAGTAGAAGGTAAAATAGAATTCATTTCTTTCTTCTGATCATGCCTATATGAGCCTGCCTAATCTAGCTTTTCCGTTCTAAATTTATAACTGATTCAATCTAGAATACCTATCCGTCTTTTCATTTTATATCTTTCGTCTCTCTCAGTTAATGCTTGCCGAAAAGAACCAATTAAAATCGATATAGTAGACATTATGCGGCAATTAAAACCAAATAACACATAATTGTTTTTGTTCACACCTTTTTTTTCAACAAAAACAATCCTCAAAAGCATTTGAAAACGGCCGTCACACTAGGGTACTCCCTTAAGTGTTTGTATATTTAGTGTTTAAGCACAATTTTGTGGATTACCAAAACCAACATAGAAATTATTCAAATTTGTGTTGAATATTAGCTCGATAAAAAAAATATATTGTATTATGAGATTATTTGAATGACATGACAAAGGTATTATCACACTACTAGGTGGATTCCAACTTGAAACAGTCTATATACTGTTTTTTTTTCAATAACAACTAATTTTTATTATTATTTCGCTACTAACATACATTTAATAAAGGAACACGAAGTCCGGTCATTTGACCGGGCAGGTACAAATAGATATATATTGAGTGTTGGTATGATTAGTGTTAATAAGTTGCTGGCGTCTTCTTTTTTTTTAATAGCCCTCCGCACTCCCCCGCACCAAAAAGCTCACAATTGGAGCTCCCTGGTCACGGACACATACATACCTCAGCATTTTTAGATTGCGTTTTTTCTATTCCCTGGTCTGATCGATCTCCTGCGCTATTACTTCTATTCATTGTGATGTAAGTAAGCAATTCCATGCGGAATCGGCCGACTGTTGGCACGATTCCCTTCGATTTGAATGAAGCTTTGCATGTGTGTTCGTTATATGAAATGAAGTATTTTTCACTGGTCTAGAGATTTTTTTCACAGAAGACTAATTTTTGTAAAGGGCGTATATGTTTTAAGCCACATTTTTTTCAAGCAATTGTAAGTAGAAGTCTATAGCTATTGTTCGTCTAAGCGTCGTATCAGATCCGTCGGCAAGGGGGGCACTAATAAAGCAAATAATTTCAAATTTTACCATTTTTTTAAATGAATAAATGAAATGAACCGTTAGATAATTTTGCATTATTTTTTAAGTAATGCAAATGGCAAATAGAGACATGTCATTATGGATCACGTATTAGTGTTATTGATTTTTTCCAAAGACCAAGCAATTAATATCGAAACCCAACAAGGATCAAATTGGTCAAATTCCGAAAACCAATGGAACAGAATGAGGGCGACCCGTTTGGCATAATGCTGTTTGGCATTATGGTTATTTGGTATTATGGTCTTTTAGCATAATGATCATTTGGCATAATGCCATTTGTCATGATAATAATTGGATTTGCAATATTTTAATCTAATGTAAATTTTCGTTTGTGTTTCGATCGAGTGATGTTGTGCAAGGAAAACTCGAACGAAATATGTAAATTTTATATTTGGTCCAAACATTTCGATATTAGGTGAAATAACATTAACATTCTCATATAGAAAGGCTATGCAATCACTATACAAACCGGCTTTTCAACCGAGACCCGGAGGGACGAATGTCATATACCATTCAATTCAGCTTGACAAACTAAGCAAATGTCTGTATGTGTATATGTCCGCGTGTGTATGTGTGTTTGTATGTAACAAAAATATGCACTCACTTTTCTCGGTGATCGCTGAACCGATTTTCACAAACTAAGATTCAAATGGAAGGTCTCATGGTCCCATATCCTGCTATTGAATTTAATCCCGATTTGATTTCCGGTTGCGGAGATATAGGATGATATGCACCAAAAACATGGATAAAAAATGTGCTCACTTTTTTCAGAGATGGCTGAACCGATTTTCACAAACTTAGATTGAAATAAAAGGTCTTATGTTTTCATTGCCTGCTATTGAATTTGATTTGGATTCAACTTCCGGTTCTGGAGGTACAAGGTAATATGTGAAAATTGGAGAAAATATGTGCACTCAATTTCCTCTGAAACGATTTAACCGATTTTTACAAACTAAGATTCAAATGAAGGGCTTATAGTTTCCTAATAATTCCTGGATCATTTTATGCGGATCCGACTTCCGGTTCCGGAACTAAAGCGAGTAGAAAACTACCAATTTTATGAGTATTGTTTGCCGAACGATGGTCAAATCAGGTACAAATCCCGTAAAACTGTTTGATAAATAATTCTAGTTTGCAGAGATTGTTAGTTTGTGGGCATATAAACTTAATTCGGCACTACTGATCCCCCCTTTTCCTGTTTTGGAAGCTCCGAAAGTAGTGAAGAAAAACTACAAAAATAGGATTCACTTCGATTTCTCAGCGATGCTTGAACCGATTCTCACAAATCTTGATTTGAATTAGAACTCATTATCTTTGAAGCTACTGTGAAATTTCAGCCGGATCCGAGTATATCCAACACCGGTACGTGCAATATGGAAGAAGAAAACACGAAACAAACGTGTATTTCATACACGCTATAAAGAAAACGAAATTGTTACGGATGTCTGCTTCTAGTGTGTGATATTGGTAAAAGACTGTGTTGCGGTTGATACAAATTTTAGCTATTTTTATAAGTGCGACCGAAAGAATAAAAGAATGTCAATGAATTGAAACTTATTTGAAAAAATATGCATATGTCATAACGCCGCATAGTTCTACTTATATCATTGTCGTTGAAGAACTGCACCACTTCACGTTTTATTTCGGGATCCAATGGACGGCGACATTTTTTATTAGGAACAGAAATAATCCTTGCTCATTAACCAATTCTTTTACCAGTGAGATCGTGTATCTGCAACAGACCACGAGTTGGGCCAAATTAAGAGTATCCGTATTTTTTCATCTCTTGAGCAATCTGGTTCGGTAAAGAGCAATCTGGATCGGCTTCAATTTATCAATGATTTCGTCGAATGCTGCAGCCTTAGCTTTCACTATCTGAAATTCTTCAGATTTATTTTGTGGTGGATGGTCGAATAGTTGTTTCCTGACGCCTTCAACAATTTTGGAATACTTTTCTTGACGATAGTAGATCTGAGGTCTAACTTCTAACTTCTATAGGAGCTACAGTGTTCAATCATACTATCTGTTATTTTACGACGCACATTGTTTCCTTAGAGCTTGCTCATTTGGAAACAACTCCTTTGACCTTCAACCTTTGCTGGGTAGCAATGAGATTCCTCTCCTCCAAGGAAGCGTGCTACAGCAAGATCCAGTAAAAACCCTTCTTAATCCACCTAGTGGTGTGATAATGCCTTTCTCTTTTTTCAAAACAGTCTCATGACTTTTTTATCAATTTATAAAATAATTTCGGTCATCAATTTTGGCTCATTTTTGACACCAATTAATTCAGATTGATTCGAGTAGTTCACAGAAGTATGCTTCAGTGTTTCTTGTCACATAATCGGCATCGTTTTTCCAATCCAGCGCTTGGCATTTGCGTTGCCTATTTATATGAGATGCTAATCTAAAAAACTCTTCTTAGTCTTAGTGGAATTTTCATAGATCTTGAAAAATCACTATAGAGGGGAGCCGAAATTGAAAAATTTTTTCTGATGCCAAAAATCTTAGAACTGCATGAAACGTCAAGATGTAGTGTCATCTTGAAAAAAAAATTTCGAAAAATCGACTTTCTGGGATTTTTGAAGATCAAAAAATTTTTTTTGAGATGACACTAAATCTTGACGTTTCATGCAATTCTAAGACGTTTGACATCAAAACAATTTTTTCAATTTAGGAAAACTCATGTACTCCCCCCTATGGTGATTTTTCAAGATCGAAAATTTTCAAACCTAAACCGCCGGCTAGCATCCCTTACCCATATCCGATTTAGCTCAAATTTTGCATGGGGACTTTTTTCGAGGTGCTTAAACCTTTGAACAATAGCGCTTTGCGAAATTAAAGGTGATCTCAAAATATTGACACCCTTATATACATTAGAGCGGTAAAAACAAAGTGTTTTGTCGGTTACGTCACTTATACCATCATATCTCCCGAACCAAAAGTCAACATCCATTTGATCTTCGAACTTGATCAATGGCCTAACAATAGCTTTCAAACGGGCCTAAGCTTGTTAAAATCTGTTTGGCCATGTCCGAGAAACTTGCGCGGTAAAAAAAACAACGCGTTTTGTCGGTTACGTCACTTATACCATTTGTAACCATTCAAACGGTTACATTGCCATCGATTACCACTACTTTCAGTACAAAAAATAACATTAATGGTTATCGCGCTGTAAATCTTTATAACCAACCATCCTAGGTGGAACTCAGTAGCTGTACGTAAATGCTATAAAAAGAAAGTTAAAACTAACGGCCAGTTCAAAATTCAAACTATGGATCAGACTATCAATAGATACTGTACCACAGTAGATAACACAATCAGACAGTCTTCCCAAAACCAGGGTGGCAAGTGAACAGGAAAATCGGGAAAACCGGGAAAAAGAGATGCGTATCCTCTTCCGCATCCTGGAAGGATACTGGGGCAGCTTAGATGTGTCCTCTAGAAAAATACTGCCTTCAGTGTACAAGGAAAAGGTCTAATCAACAGCCCGGCAACTCTAGCTAGACTGATGGATAAGGTATTAGGCTATGGGGTACTGGAACCAAATGTCTTCGTCTACCTTGACGATATCGTTGTATCGACGGAGATATTTGATCATCACATACAGGCAGAGATGTCTATCTCCTCTGTGTGACGAAGAGCAAGCAAAATTTCTCCCCTCGCACTGACAACTTCAACGAGAGCTCTTCTCTTTCACATTTATACACCACTGTTGTGTAAGTGTGCACGCATCATGAGTGCGTTTGTTTATTTCCTTTTACCTCTTCCACTGAATCGCACCAAAGTGCTAGAGCATTAGCTAATAAATTCTCTGAGGTGGATGCAGATATTTTCACAGAGGTGTACACGCCGGTGAGCACTCTGCTGTATGGTTTTCGTAGATGAAGCGTGGACACGCAAAATCAGCAAAATAAAACAATTTATCGTAAAATTTTCGGTTTTCCTTACAAATTTTTCATAGCAAGGCCAGATCTACTCTCTATTAATTGAAGTTCACAGAAGTGTTCGCTCCCTATCACGCGCCTGTGGTCACTTGGGTATATTTAGACGAGAGCGCGTGTGAGCGATTCATGCGAAGAGAATGTGTTTCACTCGCGCCAGCTGCTTTAACCACAAGCACACACTCAAATGCTGTCTATTCGACACTGAGAAGAAGCGCGCTATCCTCTTTGTGCGGTGCTTCGTTTTTTTCATCCTCGGTGTGGCAAAAATCTGACTCTAGCGTGTATAACTCTGGTGAAATGCCATCTCTGCATACAGGTAACCTCAGCATTAATATAGAGAAATCCAAGTTTTGTGTTTCGGAAATCCCATTCCTTGGTTTCCTTCTGAGCATTAATGGTCTGAGATTGAACCCTGATAAAATTCGTCCCATCAAAGAATATGATCGTCCGACAACGATCATAAAGCTTAGGCGATTTTTAGGGATGGCAAACTATTACCGGCGCTTTATAGCGAATTTTAGTGAGGTGACAGCCTTACTATCCGATCTCCTTCGTTCATCCTCTAAATGAATTAAATGGAATAATGTGGCGGAACAATCGTTCTGTACTATCAAGGTATGCTTGATAACCGCACCCATACTGGCCAGTCCTGATTTTTCAAAAGAATGCACTATCCAGACAGATGCAAGCGACACTGCTGTAGCGGGTGTTCTAACTCAGCAACATGACGACGGGTAGAAAGTTATCGGTTACTTTTTCCATAAACTAACGTCTCCGCAATGCAATTATCATGCCGCTGAGAAAGAAGCCCTTGCAGCGTTACTGTCCATCGAAGCTTTTCGAGGGTACGTTGAAGGATATCATTTCACTTTGATAACGGATTCATCAGCCTTAACCCACATTCTTCACTCTAAGTGGAAGGTAGGCTCGAGATGCAGTAGATGGAGTTTAGATTTTCAACAATTTAATATGACGATAGTTCTCCGGAAAGGTAAAGATTATGTTGTTCCGGATGCTCTATCGCGAAGCGTATCGGTAGTTTCATCCTCTTCTATGGATCGTTGGTATACGTCCATGAAGGCCAAGGTCATGGAGCACCCTGACGAGTTTGCCGATTTTCGGGTGCAAGATGGTAATCTTTACAAATTTATATCCACAAAAGATGAGCTCCATGACACCAGGTTTGAATGGAAGCTTGTCCCATCACGTGAGTGTATCTCAAACATTTTACAAGAGGGTCATGACAACGTCATGCATACGGGGTATGCAAAAACCTAGGAGAAAATACGTCGTCGGTATTATTGACCCAAGATGGCTGCCGAGATCCGTCGATACATACAACAATGCAAAGAAGTTAAAGCGGCGTCAACACCAGTTAGCCCCGAAATGGGAAACATGCGTTTGGCCTAGTATAACTCATTGGCTGAATTCGTGCTACTACTCTCGAGGCCAATCCGCTTAAAAGAGTGAATCGTACTATTAATACAGCAATTCGAACGTATGTCCAAGAAGACCAACAGACCTGGGACACATAATTGTCTGAGGTTGAACTGATGATAAATAACAAAATTCATACATCCACCGGCTTTACTCCTTTTTTTATAACCCACGGACACGAGTTATCTGAGACTGGTACCGATTATCGCCGACTCCGTTATGGTGAAACTGTTACAAATCAAGAACTAGAAGAGAGACGTAAGCAATTATTTTCCAATACCTATGATCTAGTTTGCAGAAATCTCGTAAAAGCACACGAATCATCTCGCTCAAAAAATAATCTTCGACATCATAAATTTTCTAAACCATTTTTAGCCGGATAACTTATGTATCGAAAAAATATGATACTTTCGAATGCTTTTGAAAATTATAATGCTAAAAATGAGCGTCAATAGTAGGATTAGAGCCGAAACCGGAACTTTATCCTATCAATTGGAGGATTTAACTGGTAAACAACTTGGAATATGGCCAGCTACTCATCTGAAACCAGGTTAGGATTTGCGCACAGCCACGTTAGATTAGAATTTAGGGAGGTAAGAGTAATTTGGGCTGCGGAAATCGGTTGTAAAAAATACTAACTACATCTTCTATTTCAACTCAAGCAGGACCCATAATTGTTGTGCAATTTCGATTCATTTAAAGACTTATAAAAGCAGACATTTTTTTTTATTTTGTTTCTTTTCTCCTAATATCGCAAGTGAAAAACTTATTCGTGACGTGTCCATCACTTCACATTTCTAGCAAAAATGTGACTCAGTGATAAGCTCATTTTCAAGAGAGTACCCTAATTTTAATTTTTAAGTGAAAGTTTGAATAAGTGATAGAATGAGTGTTGCATGTGTGTTAAATGAGTGGAAGAAGGAATGCGTGCAGTAATTCTGATTTGTTCATAATTATGGTCCTAGAAAATCTGGCGACGAGAGAAATGGATAGCAATGGAACTAGTTTTGATCGTTTTGGGTTCCTTGTTAGGGAACGTCATATAAGTTCTGACCTTTCTAAGTAGTAATGTAAAAGTAAAGTGATCTGATGAATCACGAGTGAAATTTCGCAGTTGTGTATGTCTACACTTACTTGGGCAGGCTACACGTCGGAATTTTGGTGGGGTTTTATTTTCCCCCCAAGTAACGGGAGAATTGTAACCATTCAAACGGTTACATTGCCAAATTTATTGCGAAAGAATCAATTACCACTACTTTCAGTACAGAAAAAAACATTAATGTTTATCGCGCTGTAAATCTTTATAACCAACCATCCTTGGTGGAACTCAGTAGCTGTATGTAAATGCTATAAAAAGAAAGTTAAAACTAACCATCAAACGGCCAGTTCAAAATTCAAACTATGGATAAGACGATCAATAGGTACTGTACCACAGTAGATAACACAACCAGACACTCTTCACAAAAACGTGCGTTATATCAATTGTTGCCAACAGTTACGAAAAAATCATTTAGTAAAAACCAATAAAGTGAAGAAATTTTGTTTCGATTATACTGCTCGTGAGTTAACGACTGTAGGTAGTTAAAACTGCTGGTGCTAATAGCCAAAGCAATATTCGGGGCGTTTCGCGACTGTAAAGCTAGCAACGAAGGCCATCCCGTTCATACGCACAGAGGTGTAGAGACACAGAGGTGCGAGCGCATAGAAGTGACGAGTCACAGAGGTGCCATCGAATAAAGGTCCGAAGACGAAGGTGTGCAAAGGCACAGAGATGCTAAAGCAATCCAAAATTTGTACGCTGCGTAGGATCGAAAGAGACGACATATATCGCGAGGTGCTACACTACAAGCATCACATTTGTTCGCCACCAAAAGCAATAGCACTGTACCTGGGGTCAGGTACAGGCAGCACACCAAGTTCAGTAGTGACCACAACGACGGCAGAGCAACTGAGATAGCAGAAGACGATACCAAAAGACTGCCAATTGGAAATCGTTTCATGAGCTTTACGTCGTTCTTTACGATAAAGGAACAGAGACAACAGCAACAAGGTAGATTTAATATAATTTAATTTTTATATAGCTCTTATAGCTGAAATTGTACTATACATAAGCTTTCATTTTGATATTATTCATTTACAAAAAAACAGTTAATGTAATGGATTATCTCATGGAAGACCATCCGATTCCGGATACTAGTAAGATCTAAAATACTCTAAAGGCTAAACATTATCCAGAGGTTACCACTGGGCCATGGATAGTCTATTTTCTAAAAAAAGAAAAGGTATTAAATTTGATGCAAATTACAAAGGAATTGACATCACATTTTTGAAAAGTTGTAGAAATCTCTAAAGTTAATAGAGATAAAATTCGAGTTGTTGTTAACGACTTGAAACAGGCAAACAATATTGTAACCTGTAAATTATTTGCTGTTGAATATAAAGCTAACATTCCATCGAAGGAGGTGGAAATTGACAGTGTTGTGGCTGAAGCCATGATTTACTCCTCAGAATTTTAAAAAATTCTTGATTTTAGAAACCAAGTACAAGAGCATACTTCTGGCCAAGCTATTCTAGACATTTTGTCGAAGGTTTGTCAAGAGAAACCTCAATGAGCACTCTTTGGAGTACGACCAGATGAATTAGGAATCGTAACGTAGGAAATGAGAGTGAGGAATACTCGAACCGATGGATATTTGACTTTGCGAGGAAAGTTTGTCCAGATTCTGTTCCTACGCATACTATTATTAGAGAGTCTTCTCCAAATAATGGTTCCATTGATAGCCCCTTTTCAATGATGGATTTTTCCATAGCACTCACGTCTTGTAACAATAACGCTCCTGGGTTGGACAGAATTAAATTCAAATTGGTGAAGAAACTGCCCGACCTTGCAAAAAAACGTTTGTTGGAATTGTTCAACAAGTTTCTTAAGCAAAATATTGTCCCATCTGATAGGAGGCAAGTGAAAGTTATCGCCATTCAAAAGCCGGGGAAACCAGCTTCCAATCACAACTCGTATAGACCCATTGCAATGTTGTCCTGCATCAGAAAATTGTTCGAAAAAATTATTCTTCGACGTCTCGACACTTGGGTCGAGACGAACGGTTTGTTGTCAGATACTCAGTTTGGCTTCCGTAGAAATAAAGGGACGAATGATTGCCCTGCATTACTTTCGTCAGACATTCAAATTGCCTTCGCTCAAAAACAACAAATGGCATCTGTATTTTTAGACATTAAAGAAGCATTTGACTTAGTATCCATTGATGTTCTTTCAGATAATTTATAAATAATTATTTGCATAACCTTTTGTCAGAGAGTATTTTTCACATGGCAGTTTGGCAACATTCAGAATTAGCTACATGGGTCTCCCGCAAGGCTCATGCCTCAGTTCGCTCCGCTGACATTGACAGCTGTCTAGTAACCCCATGTACACTTAGACAATTGACAGATGATGGTGTGGTTTCAGTTACTGGACCCAAAGCTGCAAAAACCATTACAAGATATTTTAGTTAACTTGGGTTAAGTTCCGTTTGGGCTGTTCATCTGGGTATCGAATTCTCTGCGGAGAAAACAGAGCTGGTCGTCTGTTCAAGAAAGCATGATCCCGCGTAGCTTCAGCTTCATATGATGGGAAGAATGATCCAACAGGTTTTGATTTTCAAATACCTCGGGGTGTGGTTTGATTCCAAATGCACGTAGGGAGGACGCATTAGGTATCTGATAACAAAATGCCAACAAAGAGTAAATTTTCTTCGAGCAATAACAGGATCTTGGTGATGTGCTCATCCGGAAGATCTAATAAAATTGTATCAGACACGTCGGTGTTGAACAGTCGTTCGCACCGCACGCGTATAGCTCTTGGCTCCTGGAATTTTTTTCTGGCTACCTAGAGTTTCATTGATTCAAGGCTTCAGTCTTTTTCAAGGCTACCTGAATCACTAACTAAGTGACTAAGTGATACAAAGAGTGATATTAGAGTGACTAAGTGATACAAAGAGTGATATTAGAGTGACTAAGAAATTAATCAGCCTTTTTTAAGGCTAGCTAGGAGTCTAATCGAAGACTAATTTAGCCTAGTTAATTTAATTTAAAATTTCATTAATTTCAAAAATGCCTGCGTCCAACCGGAAAGGCAACAAGCCTAAGGCTAAAAATAATTCAATACGGAATTAATCACAATCCGTTATTCAACATTTTTCTAATAACATTCACGATCTTATAGAATCTGAATGTAAAAATAAAAGACAACGGACGGATTTCCCTTCCGTTGATCCTATGCCGTCTAACAATATTTACGAGATTCTTCCTGAATCCGATTGTAGCGACATAGAAGAAAATTCTTCAAAAATTCCCAAAATGGACGCTTGTCGTTCTGGGAAGAAACATCAATCTATGCCACCAGTGACGGTGATGATTTCCGACTTCAAAGCATTCCGTACTGAGCTTTCTACTATTCTCCCGGAAGTAAAAGTCTCATTTCAAATCGGACGAAGAGGAGAATGTCGAGTCTTGGTGGATGGATTGGAAGATTACGAACGTCTTATTCGATATTTGTCCGAAAAACTTCATAAATTTTATTCATATGATATAAAATCAGACAGACCCTTCAAGGCTGTCTTGAAAGGATTATCAAATGATCAAAGTATTAATGAAATTAAAAATGAACTAAAAGAATTGCTTGGTTTTGCCCCTTCCCAAGTAATACCTATGAAAAAAAGAGCGAATGGTACTTCTAAACCACGCTCTGGAATTTCCCATGAACTTTACCTAATACACTTCAATCGAAGTGATGTAAACAATTTGAAAACTTTAGAAAAAGTACGTTTCATTTCCCACATTAAAATTCATTGGGAACATTATAAACGGCATAATCGTATTGCAAACTTAACGCAATGTCGTCGTTGCCAAGGCTTCGGTCATGGAACCAAAAATTGTCATATGGATATACGGTGTTTGAATTGTGGTAAATCGCATTCGAAAGACGTTTGTCCAATGAATGAAACCACTGATAAATTTTCATGTTCAAATTGCAATGGAAATCATAAATCCAATTATTTGAAATGTCCTGTCAGGGAAAAAAGTTTAAACGCTCGTTCGCTTAGACAACAAGTCAAATCAACGACCTTAAATTTACAGAACATACCTGAAAATTCTTCTAAGGCACCTGCCAATTCGTCTTCTAACGAAAACAATTTATTGACAGGTAGATCGACCTCGTCATCATCTTCTTCTAATGTCAGTTATGCTGGTATATTAGGTAGAAATCTATCTCCTATTTCTTCTAATGTAAATAATCAAAACACAGGACCGCCTTGCAGTTCTTCTTCTAACGAAAACAATTTATTAATAGGTAGACCGGCCAAATCATCTTCTTCTAATGGCAGTCTACCTACAAATATTCCTTCAATGCCATTCGCTTCTTTAAATGAAGTCGATTTAGGCGATATAACTGAAAATAAAATGATCTACCTACAAGATCAACTTTTTCAAATGATCATCCAAATGAATTCGACTTCATCACTTTTTGAAGCATTTCAAATCGGATGGAAATTTGCAAATAATATTATAATGAATTTAAAATTTAACAGTGATGTTAAATAATTATTTGAATATTTTAAATTGGAATGCTCGATCTTTGAAATCGAGTGAAGATGAATTTTATAATTTTCTCAAAGTTCACAAAATTCAAATTGCCATTGTGACAGAAACATTTCTTAAATCAAATGTCAAATTGAAAAGCAATCCACATTATGTGGTTCATCGATTTGACAGGTTTACTGGAATGGGTGGTGGAGTTGCCATTTTTGTCCAACGGCAAATTAAACATCGAATTTTACCTTCTTTCAATACTAAAGTTATTGAAAGCTTGGGAATCGAAGATGAAACCATTCATGGAATTTATTTCATCGCTGGAGCATATTTGCCATTCCAATGCACCGGCGAATAATTAAATTTCTTTAAAGGCGATTTGCAAAAACTCACAAGATATCGACCGAAATTTTTCGTAATAGGGGACTTAAATGCTAAGCATGTCCAGTGGAATTGTAGGCAAAATAACAGTTATGGTAAAATACTTCATAATCAACTCTCAGCTGGTTACTTCACAGTTCTTCATCCCAGTAATCCTACTTGTTTCTCTTCCGTGAAAAACCCGTCTACAATTGATCTGGTTCTAACGGATCAAAGTCACATTTGTAGTGAACCGATTACACATGCTGACTTTGACTCAGATCATCTTCCTGTAACATTCAGACTTTCCAACGAAGCTATAATTAATCCAATTAGTTCTATATTCAACTATCATAGAGCTAATTGGTTGGATTACAGATCTCACATTGAAAATCATGTGGATCATGAAACTATTTCAGAAAATTCTGCGGACATCGACACAGCAATTGATAATTTGAATCATTATATTATCGAAGCTAGAAATCTTTCAGTTCCCAAAGCTCAAACTAAATTAAATTCTCCTATCATCGATGACAATCTTCAACTGCTCATTCGGTTGAAGAATGTTCGTCGACGACAATATCAACGTTCTCGTGATCCTGCTATGAAAAACATAGTTAAGGATTTACAAAAAGAAATTAAACATAGATTTACTCTTTTGCGAAATGAAAATTTCGCTAAAGAAGTTGAACAAATTAAACCATATTCTAAACCTTTCTGGAAACTTTCTAAGGTTCTTAAGAAACCTCAGAAACCAATTCCTGCTCTCAAGGAAGGAAATCAAATACTTCTTACAAATGGTGAAAAAGCTCAAAAGCTAGCTCAGCAGTTCGAGAGTGTCCACAATTTTAATTTAAACGTTGTGAGTCCTATTGAAAATGAAGTCTCACTGAAGTATGATCATATTTCAACCCAAGTGTTATCACACGATGACATTATTGAGACGAATTTTGATGAAATTAAATCAATTATTAGGAAACTCAAAAACATGAAGGCTCCTGGTAATGATGGAATTTTTAATATTCTTATTAAAAATCTTCCCGATGTTGCCTTGAGACTCCTGGTTAAAATTTTCAACAAGTGTTTTTCATTAGCTTACTTCCCAAAAAGATGGAAAAACGCTAAAGTAATTCCTATCCTAAAACCTGATAAAAACCCAGCAGAAACATCAAGTTATCGCCCAATTAGCTTACTTTCTTCTATCAGTAAACTTTTTGAAAAAATTATCTTGTTAAGAATGATGACTCATATAAATGAGAATTCAATTTTTTTACCAGAGCAGTTTGGATTTCGTCATGAACATTCAACTACTCATCAACTTGTCAGAGTAACGAACATGATAAAATCAAATAAATCTTCTGGGTTATCCACTGGAGTTGCTCTTCTAGACATAGAAAAAGCATTCGACAGTGTTTGGCACAAAGGTTTAATAGCAAAAATGTCTGATTTCCAGTTTCCTATTTGTTTGATCAAAATGATTCAAAATTATTTAACTGATCGTACTCTTCAGGTTAGCTATCAGAATTGTAAATCTGAATTGCTACCCGTACGAGCCGGTGTTCCGCAGGGTTCGAGTGTAGCTCCAATCTTGTATAATATTTTCACTTCTGATCTTCCAAATCTACCCGTTGGTTGTCAGAAATCGCTATTCTGTGACGACACAAGTCTGTTAGCCACAGGTAGAAATCTAAGAGTGATCTGCAGTCGCCTACAAAGAAGTTTAAATATTTTCAGTGATTATCTGTCAAAATGGAAAATTAAACCAAATGCAGCAAAAACGCAATTAATTATCTTTCCTCACAAGCCAAGAGCTTCTTTTCTTAAACCAAACAATAATCACATTCTCAAATTGAATGGCTTGGAATTGACATGGTCTGATCAAGCTAAATACTTAGGTTTAACATATGACAAAAAACTCACTTTCAAGGATCACATTGAAGGAATCCAGGCAAAGTGTAATAAATATATTAAATGTTTATATCCTCTTATAAACAGAAATTCTAAGCTCTGTCTAAAAAACAAATTGTTAATTTATAAACAAATTTTCAGACCAGCCATGCTTTATGCGGTACCAATTTGGTCAAGCTGTTGTTCCACCAGGAAGAAAACGCTTCAAAGGATTCAGAATAAAATTCTGAAAATGATTTTGAAGCGTCCTCCCTGGTTTAGTACAAATGAGTTACACAGACTCACAAATATAGAACCATTAGATGTAATGTCACATAATATTATAAGCAAATTCCGACAAAAATCGATGCAATCTTCAATTGAATCGATTCGCTCTCTGTATTAGTTAGTAAGTTAGTATATAAGTTCCTTTTCCCCATTACACAATACAAGTAGGTTTAGAATTTTCCCTACACAAAAATCTCAGAATTGCGGAAGCAAATGATGTCTTTATGGTAATAACCAAATCATATATATATATATATATATAACAGGGCTGAAAAGTCACCACTTGTGGCTGAACACCCAATTTAAATCTTAATAATTTAATTTTAACTCATATTCCAATAAATAGTTATTTAAAAAAAAAACTGTATCAGACAACGATACTTTCAGTGATGGAATATAAATGCGTTTGCTTTCGATCCGCTGTAAACTCTCATATTATCAAACTTGAGCGAATTCAGTATCGTTGTTTGCGAATTGCTTTAGGCTGCATGCATTCGACACATACAATGAGGCTTGAAGGTCTGGCGAGAGTTGTTCCATTGAAAGATTGTTTTTGGGGGCTTTCATCGCGACTGCTAATAAGATGTGAGGTACCGAACTAGTACTGTACTAGTTGAGCTTCAATCTCAAACAAGATTCATGACAATATATTTTAACCATATATCACAGGAAATCGATCCTTCAAGATATATTCCTATCCGTGATAGCCTCCTAAATGTCCCTGACTCAACTTTATTTTTCGACACATCCATGCAGCGCGAAGTGCGTGGAATTCCGGAACACCTACGCTCGACGGCAATCCCAAAAATATTTAGAAGTAAGTTCAGGCATATTGAAGAGGCTATGTTGGTATATTCATTAATAATGTTTCGGTTTCATTTAGGCTTCGAGAACCTGCATCTGTTTATATAGCAGAGTTAGCAGCAGGTCATTATAGTTTGAGTGTAATCGTGGTGCTATTGAGGGTGAAATTTATGAGAGACCGATTGCTTTCAACGAATTCTATAGCGCGTCCCGCCAAAGAACACTTGCCAGCTGGCAAGCTTCTTGGGATATAGATGATCTGGGTCGGTGGATGCACTCAATTATTCCTAAAATATCGACAAAGGAATGGTTCAGGGGACTGGATGTGAGTAGGGACTTCATTCGTGTGATATCCAGACTCATGTCCAATAACTACACGTTAGATGCACATCTCCTTCGAATTGGACTTCCCGAGACTAATCATTGTGCTTGTAGCGAAGGTTATCGCGATATTGATCATGTCGTTTGGACATGCGTGGAGTATCGTGATGTCAGATCTCAACTAATAAATTCCTTGCGTACCCTAGGTACACTATCCAATGTCCCCGTTCGCGACATTCTTGCTTGTCGTGACATAAAACTTTTCTTATTATTTCATATAGTCCATTGGAGTTCCAATTTAAATTTTATATTATGTTAGACCCCTTTCTCTTCCATGAGTTCAACCAATAGCCAACTATATGATATTGAATAAAAGTGATGAACTGATACAAACAAACCTGAAATAGTTATAAGATCATGTACAAAATAAATGTATTTTATTTAATGTAATTTATAATAGCAACTCGCTTGATAAAAACTGTGTTTAGATTAACTTATGAATACCAACATACTAATATGATGTTCGAAATGTATTAGGTTTAAAGTATTATGTATTGTGAATGCCACGGCGATGAAAATTGCCTGTATATTGCTTATGAAATAAACAAATTTATGGAAAAAATATTATAAGTCGAGATATTCACGATTAAGTTCAACCCATTCTTCAATAGGACAAATTTTCAATAGGCGCTTCATAAAAAAGTAAGAAGTATTCACGTCAAAAAATCCCTCCCATTGGTTGGTGGGTTTGACGGTATTGCAAACATCATCACATACAACCAATTAGCGTTACAATTTGATAAAGATATGCGTTACAGCTTTAAGCTTCATAATTGAATTAAATGAATAAGATATGGAACGACTTGAATAAGATATTGATTGCATTACGCTTCAACATCCGGAATAGGAGAGGCCGGTAAGGCTTAACTGAACTCTTTTTTATGTTTTATTTTCATACTACCGGCCCTTATTACTAGTGTGAAGTGGAAATTAAGTGGAGTGAACGTATCCCAACTGGGTTTCACACGATGACAATAAATGAACGGTAAATCGAGTCAGTCTTTGACGTTTATTGGTGGTTTGTGTACCATTGACTATTGTGGAATGAAATAGAATATTGTAGAATAGAATACAATAGTAATGACCGAACCAATGAGCAAACCACTGATAGCTGTCAAACGATGTTTATCCAGTTGAGAGGATGTGTCGTTTGGGACCTTATGGGTGAGATGATGTGTGAATGAAATGTAAGAGTAAGTGCATGCAAGAACGGTAATAATGGCCACCGTTTCAGCTCAGGACTAACGATCGACCAATAGAAGGGATAGAAATAGGGTAACGGTACCCCCATTCATCTCAAATCCATTGGTCATTTCATGTACGAAAACCATTAGTTAGAGTGAGATCTGTTATCTCTGTATGATAGATTAACTTCAAGAGTAACAAGAAAATTTGATGCATTTTGCGTATCTAAAACCATTGTAACCATGTATTGAACCATTTCCGACCTACTTTTATGCGCTATTGCTTCTTAGAGACGAGGCAAAGATTTTGTATTCGATGCTACCGCTTCATTTATTGAAAGTCGAGTAATCGGTAAAATAACATGGTGATTCTACTAATGAGATGACTATTGGCACACTAATTCTAGTTAGAATCTATTAGAATAGAAATAGTAACTCAATGTTGTGATGTATGCATGTGTGTATGCGTGTGTGCCTGTGTGTATGCATGTGTTTTTGTGTGTACAATATACATTATACCGTTCCCTCGGGTGCGTTGTATCAAATTGTTCGTGATACATTTCGATTGTGAGTCAGTGTACACCAGATGTTCAAAAGTGCCTGAGCGGATGGTAATACTGTCAAGGATCTACCGAAGATAACGAAATGTGAACATGCTGTAGCAATACTAATAAAACCATAGTGTTAATATCATTTAAATAAAAACGCATGTCCTCAGGCCCTCAGTTCTTATCCGTCAAACTATGAAACACTAATCCTTTTTTGTTGGAAACGGATGACTAGATGCGGAACAAGAAATTCACGAACTAACAAACTAAAAACAACAGGAACATGAAATACGAAAAAGCTGAAAGAATTAGAAAGGAATATTGGTAGGAACATAAACACCACTGCATACAACTAACTTTTACATTCAAGGAAACAACATAACATGCCAGCAAAAGTACGGGGTGGAAAAATGACAACAAAAGACACTTACGAATCACAGCTGAATAGGAATTAAGGTAAAACAGAATATAAACTATGACGAAAGGTAATAAAACCAACATGAATAAATAATAGAAACTGTTGGGTAATAATTTCCTCATATTGAAAGAGGTGTTTATATGGCGCGCATGCGCTAATTCGGCCTGATACAAATTGACGGCGAGGGCAATACATTTTGGACAGGGTTGTAAAGTTGATTGGAACCCTTTCCTCATCAAAATGAAATGATATTAGAAAACTATAAGGAAGCTTATACGGAATAACACTGATATTTGAATTGGAACTATTGGTATCAAATATTCGTTGATTAGAGAAAATCGATCCTACTGACATTATGAATCCTTCCAGGTCGGCGCTCGAACATACGACAACTGGCTTGTAAGACCAGCGCCGTATGCATTGAACCGTCAACTCGGGCAATTTAAGATTTGAGAAAATAACCAAATTTATCTTATCGTTTCTTCAAAAGGAATCGACGGCTAACGTGGACGAATGGAAGCGTCAGTTACATTCATACAAGGAGGAAAGTCAACGTATGAAAGCTCGTTATCAGGAATTGGAGGCCTCGAAAAGCGGTACTGTTGGCAGCAACAATTGTGGGCCTAATGTAGAAGGTACAGAAATTACTGATGATCTTAGGCATGAAATTTCATTACTAAAGAATAGAATCGAGGATTTAGAAAAGGAATTAATGAATCAAGAAGTTGAACTGAAGGCAGCGAATAAATGCTTGAAGGAAAGACAAAATGATTCAATGGTATGTATTTAATAAATTACATAAAAATTCTCGAGTTCTTATTATTTTCCATTTCCAGATCAAACAACTTACATCATTATGCAATCAGTTTGGAGTGAATATAAGCGATCTAAGTGGGCTTCAAAAAGAAATGGAAAAGGTTATTCAGACCCATCATAAGACCACTTGAGATTTATACGTAAAGAATAATATATCTGAAAACACATCTGAGAAAAACGTTTACAAAACCAGATATCTTGTGGATGGTAATAGCCAAATCTTATGTAATAGTAATTATAACTCTAACAACAACGATGAGATTGGCACTAAATTGGATTACAAACTTCATACACTTACTAATACATCCGGCAGTCACAGTAACACATATAATCAAATAGTTGCGACCAGTCCTACAAAGGATACAAAAAAACGGACGCTTTCCAATGCACCGAAAAGTATGATTCCTAATAGAACTAACTCTGGTATAGTTCTTATTACCACCAAGTTGAATCAGTCTGATGAAAGTAAACTTATTCATTACAATAATAGCAGTATTAGCAATACTTTGAGTAAAACCAATCTTGAAATATTCAATACCGCTCATAAAGCAAAAGAAGATCCTTTTTTATCACAAAAAAAAGCTGGTATTGGATTGGGTGAGCAACAACAGCAGTCGAAAACAGCGACCATTTTGGTTTCAAAAACAAAAACAAAAACTGGACTACCGCTGTTGCTGAAAAAGTCCAAGTAGTACCATATAAAATTTTAGCTATGTATGTATATTCAAACTCAGTTTTTTATACTTGATTTCTCTTTTGTAGGATGTAATATATTAAAATCTCATATAGTATTGGATAGCATTTATTATCACTTATGAAAATGGTGTATAACAAAGCATAGTAGAGGCGGAACGTTTTAATAGAGTTTAAAAGTTGTAAGGAGGAATATATTTAGATAAAGTTGAAACCATTTGAATAAGACAATTATATTTGACATTTTCCATAAAAACGAAACAATTATAA
>NC_080571.1:189994353-190012092 GCF_030247185.1 Malaya genurostris | reverse complement strand
TTCATATATAGCTAATAAATGACATACATGATACGGGTATTTTTCAATGAAAATACCCAATGTACAATGAACATAATTTTAAAAACATTTAAAAAAATATCTCCCCCACCTTTTTTTATAAACATGCTCGAAAATATTTTCTGTCAAATACAAGAAACGGAGTAATATTTCCTTAGTGTAGCATACAGGGCTGAGAAAATAAAGATCAAAACCCCATCAAATCGAGATCACTGCCGAAAAAGATCGCTTGTGATCTTTGCTAATAAAAATCACTTCTGATCTGATCTTTTCAAGATCAGTGATCTTCAAATCACATCAATCAAAATCGGTACTGATATTCCGTCACACAAAATCGGTAGTGATTTAGAGCTAAAATGATTCTTGATACATGTAAGTTCAATCATCAGATGATTCGATCATCTTTGATCTTGGTGGAGGAAAACCACATACGATCAAGATAAGATATGACATGATCTACGTCTGAAATCGTTGATCCCCCGCTGAGGGGGGTGACAATTAGTAACAACAGCAATCCTACAGGTAACTAAGGATAACGCGTGTCAATGAGACTTTTCCAAAATCATGGAACATTGTCAATTTTGTATCTTTGGGAAATGTTCTTTTAACACTCCTTATCAACAGAGTTGGGGAAAATACCGGTTTCGTTACGGCACGGTTTACTTGGTTCAACAAACTTACTTACTCTTATTCTTTCAGTCGTAGACCACGCGGGTCTCTGCTGTATACAGGAGGCTTCTCCATTCAACTCGATTCAGCCTCGGTAGCTGCGAAGGGTCCGCAGGTCGTCCTCAATTTGATCGATCCATCTTGCCTACTGCGCGCCTCTTCTTCTTATACCTTTCGGATCATTTTAACCGGGTTGTTCTCCGACATTCTAACAACACGCCCGGTCCACCGTAACCGCCCGACCTTGGCCGTTTGGACGAGTGTTGGTCCTCCCAGCAACTGGTGCAGTTCATGGTTCATTCGCCTTCTCCCCGTACCGTCTTCCATCCGCACTCCGCCAAAGATGGTTCGCAACACCTTCCGTTTAAAAACACTTAGTGCGCGTTGATCCTACGCAAGCATTGTCCAGCACTCGTGCCTGTAGAGGATAACCGGTCTAATCAGCGTTTTGCAGATAGTTAACTTCGTACGAAGGCGAATTTTGCTCGATCGAAGCGTCCTGCGCAGTCCAAAGTAAGCACGATTTCCTGACAACATGCGTCTTTGAATTTATCTGCTGGTGTCATTATCGGCAGTCACCAGTAAGCCCAAGTACACGAACTCGTCGACCATTTCGATTTCATCACCGCAGATCAGAACTCGTGATGGGTGGCTGATTTTATCTTCTCTCGAACCCCTGCCTTTCATGTACTTTGTCTTTGACACATTGATGTCTAGTCCGATTCGCTTGGCCTCAGCTTTTAGTCCAATGTACGTATCTTCCATCTTCTCAAAGTTGTGTGCTATAATGTCAATATCATCAGCGAAACCAAGTAGCTGGACGGACTTTCTGAAAATGGAGCCACTCGTGTCTATCCTCGCTCTTCTTATCACACCCTTCAAAGCAATGTTGAATAGCAGACACGAAAGGCCATCACCTTGCCGAAGCCCTCTGCGAGTTTTGAAGGGACTCGAGTTTATCCCCGATACTCGAACAACGCACATCACTCGATCCATCGTAGCCTTGACCAATCGTATCAGTTTGTCCGGGAATGCGTAGTCGTGCATGATTTTCCATTGCTGATCTCGATCGATTGTGTTGTATGCTGAATAAGTGATGTGTGGGCACATTGTATTCGCGGCACTTTTGCAACACCTAGCGGATGGCGAACACTTGGTCCGTGGTAGTGCGTTCGCCCATAAATCCTGCCTGATATTGTCCCACGAATTCGTTTGCAATCGGTGAAAGTCGACGGCATAATATTTGGGAGATTTTCGTTAAGTACAATTGGTCCAGTGATTCCTTTTTCAAATGGAATACAATTGAATAAACTGCATCAGAATCAGATAAGAGAAATTCTTATGATATACTATTCTCAATGCTAGAAAATCAAATTACTGAAAAATTTGTCTTCTATAAATGTTTCGCTCTTGCTTTGATGTTACAATGGCAGAGTTTTATATTTTGTTGCTATTTTCTCATGCAGACTTTCCAATGAATTTTGATATTTCAACTCTTATTTCAAACTAAATAATGTTATTTACTACCATTGAGATGTTTGGTTTTAATAATTGGTTTGCAAATCACTTCTACCCGGGCTGTTACTGCTGTGTATGATATTCAAGCTAAAGAGGGTAAATTTCTCAGCTGCATGACATGCTTTATGACTGAACATGTTTTTCTTATCATTATAATCATCGATAATCACAGCATATCTGTTAATATTATTTGCTGGTTTTATTGATATTACTTCGCCAACATGGTTTTGCTGAATGAATTTTAAATACATCAAGCAGCATCGAATTTTGATGCGGCCGACCAAACAAACTTTTTGAAATTCTTTTATTCTTTGTGTGGTTATTATCCACATCTGCTTACTACCTATCATTAGATTTCCGAAAGTTAAAAAATCCATAATTTCAAGCGATTGGTGCACCCAAACTTATATACATTGACTAAAATTGTCAGTGAATAACGTAAGTTAAACCGTGTGAAGGCATCTTTTTGTTACTCATATAAAGCAAAATTTATAAATTTCGCTAATTTACTCGCCCCTCACTGCACTTTTGCTGATCACAACAGAAATGATTTCCTGTATCATTCATTTGTCGAATTTGCAAGAAGAAGCTCTTACATCAACAAATCCACGTTTTCCTATAGAATGTAAACGTTTATTGTGGAGATTTTTTCGGGAAATAGGGCAAACCAGTAATATAATTAGGTATTTCAAAAATGCGCTCATTGAAAATATTGGACATCACACTCCAACAACCCTCCCCCCTTCTCGCTGTCATAAAAGGTGCCCTCGGCAAAGCTGCTCGATATAAGTTTATCTACAATTTTGCCGAAGAATGCAGTCCTCTATCTCAACACATCCGGAAAATAAGTTTTGGATCACCTTATTAATAAGAGCCATTCTAATACCATGTACATCGACATATGGCATATCTTTACTGATCATTTGTTTTGAAGACATCATAGCTCTAATGTATAAGGTTAAGCCACAAATGTTTTTGTCCCAATAAATTATGGATCCGGACCACTGTGCAATGCAATTTAACTCGGAAATTTAAAAATACCCGATCTTTTACCTATTTCATGAGATTCTACGGCAAACCTAAAACAAAATCAGAATTTTAGTAGTTATGAATCGCGTTTGGGTTGTGCATAAAAATTGTTTAGATCTTTCGTCCAATACAAAAATATAACTATTTTTAGAGTTTTAGGTTATTTACTAAAATTTTTAAAGATTTCTGTGAAATCCAAGTTTCAGTTTTTTTTTGTAAATTTTGTTCATAATAAATTTCCAACTAAAATAATAAAAAAATATGTGTCATAAAATTTCAAAATTTTGATTTGATTTTGTTTGGCAAAATTTTCCCTATATAGGAATTCCCTAGTATTTGTACTAAATTTCTTGAGATTCTTTGAACGGATATATAATTTTGGTCATAAATTAATTGTTTCTGGTAATGATACCAATATTCTGAATCAAAAAAAAAATGTACATGTCATCGCTTTAATTTTTGAGTTATATACAAACATGTGAAAAAAATGAAATTTTTTTATATATTTATAAATTCATCGATTTCTTAATGTTTTCTTTTGATTGTGCAGTAACGGTAGTTGAGCGAAAATTGTAGCTGGTATCACTAGCAATCGAATGATGTGTAAAAATATACAGGTCATCGCTTTGAATTTTATAGTAAAAACTACAAGGATCCATGGGGTTGTTTGAGCCGTTGATGTGGAACAAGGCAACCAAAATTTCCAATGATTGACATTTTCAATTAATCGTCACACTTTTGAATCCGCAAATCTCGGTTGATTTTCCAGAAGGCCACTTCTATCACTTAACTCTTTGCATAGAATGATGCTCGAAACGTTCGACTTCCAAACAGAACTGTGAAATCCAAGAAAATCTTTTTAAATCACATCATAATAATCGAAAGAGAGAGTGAACAAAGAGAAACTATCACTTGCTCTTACGGCCTTCTAAAAAATCAACCGAGAAATGCACAAGAGTCTGCTTAGTTTGATCCTTATTAGGAATCAACACCGAACACGCGAACCCAGAATATAGACTCTATTTATCGTTATTTGTATTTGTTTCGTAGCCGACGAAATTACATCAATAGCCCAAATGTATACAATTAAATGTTTGTATATGCTTGCGATACGAATATCGATATTTAGGCTTATCTTCACCAAGCTTGTGTTCAAGTTTTGTATGCAATCAGTTTTTTTTATAGCGTTTCTCTACCATTACTACCATTTTACGATTTCGGTTGAAGCGATAAAATATTTCTCATTGTCAATCGAGTTCATCTTATATAAAATAGAAATTAGTCTTATGCACTCAAAATTTACCCTCGGGTAGTTGTCAATTTCTCAGGCGAAACGACATAACATGGGAGTTCATCCAATTTTGCATGACACAAGATCAGAGCATACCAATAAAAACTTCAAATAGTTTATGGCATTTTTGTCTTGCTGTGTAGCAACAACCTACCTCTAGCAAGCTACGCATAAGACTGAAACGTTAGCTTTTTTTTTTTTTTGCATAAATATCTGTTTATTAATCTTATTTTCGTGTATTACATCAACATTTTACAGTACAAGTGTTTTGACCCTTTGGCCTTTCATCTTTGTTGTTCATACGATTCGTTATTAATATTAGGTGTTTTAGTTACTCTTGTTTTACATACTAATGTTTAATCATAATATTTATTTTAATTATTTATAAAATGTCTACCTACTTATAACTATCCTTAAACTAATACGTACAAATTTTGAATTATTTGTATTTCAGAGATTGAGCACCTCTCTTCAAATTTCGTGCAGTATTGTTCGAATTTTTGTTCTAGTATATCCAGTGAGACCATCTCATGTACTTCACTAGTTCTTGTCCAAGGGGGTAGATTTAGAATCATCTTTAAGATCTTACTTTGAATGCGCTGAAGCCTAAGTTTGTGTGTTCGTGCACAGCCCCGCCAAACAGGGATTGCGTATTCAATTGCGGGGTAGATGATTTGTTTATAGACAGCCATCTGATTCTTCAGGCATAGTTTAGATGTTCTACAAATCAGCGGATACAGAGACCTAATGAGTATGCTGCATTTTTGCACGATTTTGTCAACATGTGACCTGAATATCAGATGTCTGTCAAAGGTGAGTCCTAGATAGATAACTTCATCGGACCATTGAATGACCTCATCACCGAATCGTATTCTGCATTCGTCTGATGGAACAAGTTTTGGAGATCTTGAATGTGGAAACAAGATGACCTGAGTTTTTGCTGCATTGATCACAATTTTCCAGCTTGTAAAATATTCCGTTAAAGCGTCCAGACCTGTCTGTAGTTTATTTTTCAGAGCATTAATGACACGACCTTTGTAAAGAATGGCAGTATCATCAGCAAATTGTGACAGAACACCACCACCTGGAAGAGGTGGGATGTCTGATGTGAAAATGTTGTATAGAATGGGACCTAGGATACTTCCCTGGGGTACACCAGCAGGAATAGTAAATCTTTCTGAAAGTGCATTATTCAGAGAAACCTGGAATGCTCTATCTGCAAGATAATTTTTGATAATTTTAATAAGATACATGGGAAAATTATACCGATGCAGTTTAAACACCAGGCCATCGTGCCACACATTATCGAATGCCTTTTCAATATCCAATATTGCCATGGCAGTCGTTTTGGACACTGATTTGTTTTGCTGGATGAAGTTGTTAACCCTTGTGAGCTGGTGGATGGTGGATCTTCCTTTCCGGAACCCAAACTGTTCTTCCAGAAATATATCCTGTTCATCTGCAAAAGCAAGAATTCGCCTTTGTATTGACTTTTCAAACAGCTTGGATAGGGCAGAGAGTAAGCTGATGGGCCGATAGCTCTTGGAAAAGGAAGGATCTTTCCCCGGTTTCAAAACTGGGATAACTTTAGCTAACTTCCACATTGAAGGGAAGTAACCAAGCTCCCAGCACCTGTTAAAAATTTTAGCTAAGAAGACAAATGAGCGAATACTCAAATGTTTCAGCTCAATGTTGAATGTGTTGTCGAAACCGGGGGCCTTCATATTTTTGGATTTTTGCACAAAAGCCATCAGCTCATTCGCAGTGACTCTACTTTCCTCAGGAACCAAGCTGTCTGATTGGTCAACCTCAGCTACGCTATCAGCAACGGCTCTTTCATATGGACTAACAATGTTAAGTCCTAAATTGTGAGAACACACAAACTGCTGGCCTAGCGCATTTGCCTTCTCTACTGGTGTGATTAAAGGTATTCCTTCAGCTGCGTCCTGGGGTGACATCAGAGGAGGAATAGGCTTCGGTTTTTTCTTAAGCACCTTCGTTAAGGACCAGAAGGGCTTTGAATGTGGGAGAATTACTCGAAGCTTTTGCTGGAAGTTCCTGTTGCGAAGCTCAGATATCCTTTCCTGGATTATCCTAGTTAAGTTGTTATAAGTAGTCTTCCTATCTAGAATGCCAGTTCGTTGATACTGCCTCCGGTAGATATTCCGAAGTCGGATGAGTTTCTTGGTGACACTGTCGATTTGAAGAGAGGAACTCGGCATGTGTTGTACTGGAACCGTCCTATCACGAGCGACTGTGATTGAATGCTGGAAGGAAGATAGGGCTGCATCGATTTCCATCGGGGAATCAAGTGGCAAATCGATATTAATAAGTTGGTCGGCGATATGTTGAAATTGGACCCAATCGGTGCGATGATAGTTCCTCCGAGGTTGAATAGGCACTGTTTCTGGTGAAGATCCCAACGTCAATATTACTGGAAAGTGGTCGGAAGAGAGCTCGTTGAAGACAAGCGGAGAGCTGTCTATGGCGATGTTGCTGATGAATATATCCAAAATGGAATGAACTCCCGATCTGGAAAGTCGCGTTGGTTGATCCGGAGCGAAGATGTTGTATTGTCCAGCTGCGTAATCTTCGGCAAGTACGAATCCGTTTCGATTCTGTCTTTTGTTTCCCCACAGCTCATGCCGTGCGTTCAGGTCCCCAGCAATGATGAATTTGTTCTGTCGTCGAGTGAGCATAGCCAGATCTCGCTTCAATGATGCACACGTACCATCTCGAAGATTGGTTTGTTTGGGGCAGTACGCTGCAATGATGATGATGGGTCCCATCGTCGTTGTAATCTCAATTCCGATGGCTTCTATGAGTTGCAATTTAAAGGCTGACAGAAGCCTGTGCTGAATGGATCGTTTAATGGCAATGGCAACTCCCCCTCCTCTGGTAGTTGCCCTGTCGAGCCTGTGAATCCTGTAATTGGAAATAAAAATAGAAAATTCAGGTTTAAGATGAGTTTCAGTTAAAATAGCAATATCGGCATTCTTCTCTTGAAGAAAGTCGGACAATTCAGCAGTTTTGCTCCTGAGTGAGCAAGCATTCCAATTTACTATAACCAACTCATTATATTGCATATTCGATGATGAATTTGCCTAAGGCGTTGATTTGATCTAACCGCGTTCTGCAGTTTCGTAGTTTTGTTGTCATTGTTTCAAAAATGACGATCAGTTGTTCAGCAGAGAATAAATCACCAGAGTCATCCTTTGCTTGTGGTTGATTATTGCCCCATCCAGGAGGGATTCTTGAGGAAGATTCTTTTTGGGATCCAGAGGCTGAAGTCTTTGGATTGCCGCGAGGAAGTGGCGGCAAATTCGGAATATCCCTCTTCGGTGGGAGCCGTGGGAAATTAATTTCATCCTTCTGTGGAACATTCTTGTGCGTTGATTGTTTACGGGATGCCTGTTGTCGAATTTTTGTGAACTCAGCACGTTTGGGACACGATTTGCTAGTAGATGGGTAGTCGCCATCACAGTTCACACATTTTACAGCGATGTCATCTAGTAGGCAATCGTTGGTATTGTGTGGTTCGGCACATTTCCCGCACCGACTTTTCATGTGGCAATTCCTCGCTCCATGGCCGTAGTTCAAACAGTTCGTGCACTGTGTGACATCCCGATGTACCGGTTTATACTTTTGCCATTCGATGATTATGTGAAATAACGATTTAATCGTTTTCAGTTGACTCATGGTGATGGAGCCCTTCTCCAGATGAATCAGGTACAGTTGATCTCTAAACTTTTTGTCCGTATTATGGCGCTTCATTTTAAATACCATCAAAGGCTTTAGTCCAGCCTCCGACAGTGCCTGCTTTAGTTCGGCTTCCATCATGTCGGGTAGTCCTCGAAGTACAACCTTCATAGGTTTGTTGGCGGCAATATCGTGTGTGAAGTATTCCGCTTTTGTCTGCTTCAGATAGCATTCCACTCCTTTGTAGTGGTTCAAAGCCGGAACAGTTATTTTGTAGCCTTCAGTACATAAACGGATTGTTGCCTGTAGTCCTTTGCTGATCAGTGTGTTGAAATCCGAGCGTAGAGTTGGTGGGAAGCCCTTCAGGTAGAAAGGCGGCATTTTTTCCTTCTTCTGCAGTTCCTCTTCGACATCTACTGGCAGATCAGCATATTGGTTTTTACTCAGCAAACGGTCGTTTACCTGTACATCACTTGGCTTCAGACGCTTAGCATCCTTTGGATCCTTCTCGGATCTATGGCGGTTTTTACCCATAGCTTGGGTAGGTAGACAACTGCGAATAAAAAATAAAACAAAATCGAAATTAGTCGTAGTAGGTTATTCGTCTATCCACATCGAGTGTTAGATGACGAATCGAAACGTTAGCTATAATTTCGCTTCTATTTGTAGATTCGCGTGCTTCCAACAGCTTTGCTTTTGCTTCGATTGACCAATCAGAGCGCTGCTTTCCCTTTGATATATCGCTTACTCCTTCAAAACCGTCGACTATGGCAGGGAAATCCGGTGTGCTGGAGATTTTCTGCAACCAAAATAGGACACTGCTAGCTATTAATCAACATTTCAATGATATAAAATTAAAAATACATGGCTATGAACATTCAAATCAATACGTAGAAATATATCCAATCAAATGGTGACATAATATCAAAAATTGATACAAAATTGACTGAGCTGTAATTGTTCAAAACCTGACCACATTTCTACGTGTATTTTTCTTGAGTTTCTAGTTTGCACCGCTATATAGAAAACAAAAATGTGTTCCACATTAAAAGTCTCACCTTTTCTTAGGTCATATATCTACAGTTTTCATTATAACTTTGGGTAGACAACCCTATTTTTCGTTTTTTCAGCGCATTTTATTTCTGGAAGTAGTACCTTTCCAATGATGAACAAATTTTGAAGATCGGTTGACTACCAACAAAGTTATGACTCGGTAAAGTTGAAGTTATCGATATCCGATTCGCGATGCAGGTGCCGCATGAATGCAGATAGGGCACATTTGGAGCTTGAAAAAAAACTTGGAACGGGAAAAATCAGATTTTCATTAGTTTTTCCTAAACGATCGTCAATAATGATATACTGAAAATAATCTACATACTTCACAAAATTCGAGGGTGTAAAATTTATCGAAAGTGGTCAAGTAACAACTGAGCTATGATAGCTCAAAGTTACCGTTCCAACTTGTTTTCAGGCTTGGTGCTCCGCGTAACTTTTTTAGGCTTGGTATTAGGAGTGTTAAAAAATATTCCATGTCGACTTCCAATCAAAACCGTTTTGAGTCCCGCTCACTCCAGACACTTTTTAAACAAATGTGGATTTTAAGCGGTGTCAAGAAATTCTTTCCGTTCGCAATAGTTGAATCTATATTTTTCAGATATAAAATACAGAATAATCTGTATATGTTTCGCAAGGCATATTACGAAACGACACAAACAATTTTCGGACGGAATCAATTGGTGCAGTAGAAACATACAATTAAATTCGGTTCTATTTCCGGACAAATTAACTGAGCTCTGTTCCCATGACGACTGGCAACTTCCACTGATAGGCTTTCGGTATGGTTTTGCTGTGTACTCGACTGCGACTGTCCTTCGGCTAAGTTCTGGTGTTCGAACAGCAGTGAGAACGGCTCGCATGACGACTTCCACTGGCAGGCTTATGGTGTGTGTCCGGCGGCGACTGCGACTTCTTCGGCACAATTTAGCTGTTCGGCGCAGGCTTAATTCCAAAAGCGTGAGGTCTTCGGTTTTGCTCTTTCCTGTATGTCACGCTTCGGCAAGTGTTGCTCAGAAAATGATAGAAAAAATGAAAACTTCATCTTTTATATCGATGGAGCAGTAGATATTCTATTCTCTTCCTTAAAACACGTTCTGATTGGCTAATGTTGAAACGGGTCAAATCAGACAGGTTTTTTAATAGTGTACTATTGAAACACTTCAATATTTTTGCAACACACGTACAAATTGAATAAATTCGAACCTATTGGTAGTTAGATGATATAAATGCTTCCACAGATCACTAAGCTGAGTTTTCAAAATACAAGAGAGGTAAACAAGCGTCATGTGTTTTCCTCATTGATACGCATTGGTTTCCATCGGGTAGCGGTGAGTGGAGCGCTACTGAACACCGCTTACAACCTAGACTAAACAGCCAACACGCTGTGGCTCTGGGCACAGAAGTAATAGTTCGAACAAACCTTCTATTCTGATGTTCAACTAACCGAGCTGAGAAAAACATCCATGCAGTGAAGAACTCATTGTGTGTGAGAATGCCGTCGCAAGTAGAGAGTAACAACTTTTGGTAACTTTACTTTTACCGGTTCGAATATTAAATGGTAATAGACCTTTATCACTACTTTCTGACACACCAGAACAGGGCCGCCGAGATGATTTATTTATTCATTTATTTATTTATTTATTCGTCAAACAAATGCAGACTACACACAAAATCCCTGGGTTAGGTAATCCCAGAGACATAACCGCGAGATTGACGTAGGACTGCATTAGAGATGTGTTTCCTGTTTCGAATTTTGCCTCCATGTATTGAGACATGTCCAAGTTTCCACCAATCTTTTACAAAGATAAAACTAAACGATTGCCTACATTTCTTTTATTTCTTCAAAATAACTGCTTTAAGCTCCGTCCATATTAGGTTTTCAAAACTAAAGCATTTGGAAAGCTGCTTAATGAGAGATACCAGATATGAAACTGTCATAATAATATTTGGTATTCATTTTCATATTATGGAATTTTCTCCCACATTAAGCACTGTTCGGTGCAACTGAATGTTGCATTCGTTTAATGCGCGGTCCGTACTTTGAACGGTTCACTATACTGATTATTTCATTAGATTGTTTCTAAACAGATTATTTTTACTTCCGATTTACATAACTCAACGAAGAATAATTCTAATATTCCTTTGGGAAACCCTTAGAATGGCCGAATAATTGATTTTTCTGCTTCGTTCACATATCGGTGTATTTTTCACAAATGTGAACGACTGGATAATGACGCAATGGCAAATATATTTCAATATTTCATTAATCTCAATATTTCAGTGAAAGAAACAATCCAAATGCTGTACGGGATTAATTTCTGGCATTCAGACCAAATTTTAGAATTCTCCACGATATTAAACACTGTTCGGAATATTTTTCTCAACGCGATGCAGCAAAATGATAGTTAACGTTCGTTTGCTGTAAATTTCGCATAGAGGAAAGTCCACAAAGCTAGTCAAATCATTCAAGATTTGCACTAAACTGATAACTTTTACCTTCGATTAGCAAAGAAGCAATCTTCATAGTTCTTCAGATATTTCAGAGCCATTAGAACGGCTGATTGTGTATAATTTTCTCCATTGTTGTTCACTTTTCGTTTTCCTTTTCTCCAATGCAAACGACCACCAGCAAGATGATGCAATCATTACATTATACATTAGTGTTGATAAAATAAATCATTGTAGCTTTGCAGCGTTATTTGAGTGTTTCTAAGTTTATGAGCATACAACGCGCCATATATGATGGAAGAAGAAATGTAGTCCATTTTAGTCTACGAAGCGCATACTAGAGATGGTCGGGTATAGGGTATTCTTATACCAAATAAACTTGGTAGGCAATAGATTTTTACCCGTGTACTACCACTAATTCCTGTATCTACGGTGAGCCTGATCATTTCTCTGAAATTTATTGAAAATGAAATGTCGCCTTTCTCATATAGAAAGGTTATGTAATCACTTAAACAACCGACTAGTAGAAAATGGAATTGAGCAATGTCTGTGTTTGTATATATATATATATATATATATATATATATATATATATATATATATATATATATATATATATATATATATATATATATATATATATATATATATATATATATATATATATATATATATATATATATATATATATATATATATATATATATATATATATATGTGTGTGAGTTTGTGTGTGTAAGGGTGTGTATGTATGAAATGATCTCACTAGGTTATTTCAACTGAAAGCTCTCATGCTCTCATACGAAATTTCCTGAATTTCATCCGGATCCAAATATTGCACACCGTCACTTGAACCGGCGAAACAAAAACCGTACAAAAAATTTCCAAACTGGTCTCAAAACTACACAAATCGATAGTCATTATCAGTAGGCAACTGAACAACCGATTCCGGCTATACTGTTTTCCGGTCTCCGGTTCCGGAAGCACCGGAAATAGTGGTCATATATTTCAAAATGGATCTCACTCACATTTCTCAGCGATGGTTTGACCGATTTCAACAACCTTAGAGATAAATGAAAGGTCTCATGGTCTCATGCGGAATTCCTGAATTTCATCCGGATCCGACTTCTGGTTCCGGAGTTATAAAGTGTGTTATATATTGTACACCGTCACTAAAACCGGCGAAACAAAACCCGTAACAAATAAATAGCGCTCTCACCACTAAACACACACTTGACACAAATGTACTATCACTCAAAACAACTATTTCAACCAAATTCCTAAGTATACGTATCAAACAACACATTAAAATTATATTTTTTGAGAGCAGCACCAGGACACCGCATCGCACTCCCAGTGATGCCAACTCTTTGAAAATATCGACTTTCTGGGACTTAGAAAAAATATCAAAGGTCCCAGAAAGTCGATTTTTTCAAAAAAAAATTTTTAGATGACACTAAATCTCGACGTTTCATGCGATTCTAAGACGTTTGGCATCAAAAAAAATTTTCGATTTCGTAAATTTCATGTACTCCCCCCTATGGTAATTTTTCAAGATCGAAAATGGTCAAACCTTAACCGTCGGGCAGCACCTCTTACCCATATCTGATTCAGCTCAAATTTTTTATGGTGACTTTTTCGAAGCGCTTAAACTTTTGAGAACCACCGCCTTACGAAATTAGGGGTGATCCCAAAATATTCGCACCCTTATATATATATTAGAGCGGTAAAAAACAACGTTTTTTGTCGGTTACGTCACTTATACCATCATATCTCCGGAACCAAAAGTCCCAGCCAATTGATCTTTCATCTTTATCAATGGCCCGATATTAGCTTTCAAACGAGCATAAGTTTGTTAAAATCGGTTCAGCCATTTCTGAGAAAATTGAGCGCATTAAAATAGTTTCGAAAAGTTCACAAACACACAGACATAAAAAAAACAAAGTGTTTTGTCGGAAAAGTCACTTATACCATTATAATAATAATACTATGGATCTCCGAGGCTCCGTTCGAAAGTTGGTTTTTCCAGCAATTCTAATGCCTTTCTATAGAGACAGGAAAAAGGGATCTTACTCACTTTTCTCAGCGATGGTTAGACCGATTTCCACAAACTTAGATTCAAATGAAAATTCTTACAGTCCCATACGAAATTCCTGATTTTCATCCGGATCCAACTTCCGATTTCGGAGTTATAGGGTAAAGTGTGTTAAATAGTTTACACCGTCACTTAAACCGGTGAAACAAAAAACGTAACTTTTTTCTAAACTGGTCTCAAAACTACACAAATCGATAGCCGTTATCAATAGGCAACTAAACAAACCGATTTCGACCATCCTGGTTCCCGATCTCCGGTTCCGGAAGCACCGAAAATAGTGGTCATATATTGCAAAATTGATCTCACTCACTTTTCTCAGCGATGGTTCGACCGATTTCTATAAACTTAGATCCAATGAAATATCTCACGGTCTCATACGGAATTCGTGAATTTCATTTGGATCCGACTTTTGGTTCCGAAGTTATAGGGATCCTAGGGTCAAATGAAAGGTCTTATGGTCCTACCAAAAATTACTGCATATTTTCGGAAACAACGAAAATTTAAATCGTCGTTTAGAATACGATGGCAAAGTCGTATAAAATCTTCAAAATTTGAATAAAAACATATAAGGAAATACAGAAACAAAATCCGATGCATCGTGTAAGTACTGAAATAAGGAATATAAGACAAACACTTGTGTTTGCCATCACCATTTATCAAGAAGAAATGAAAAAGATGAATATAAGCAGAGTAGCAATTTCTTGCAATGATAAGATATTTGAAATGGTACCAATGGGAATGTTTAAAGGTCTCGTCTTACAAACACTAAAAACATTACAAATCATTATTTTAAAACCAACGAAGTTTATTAGTTATCTTCGCGAGATATAAGAAATATTGAAAAATTATCACGAAACACCAATAAGAAGACACATCGGACAACATCGATTGTACCTCAAACAAAGAGAATTCTACACATGGAAATTCATGAAAAGTTCAATTGCTAATTTCATTAAAGCATGTGAAACTTGCAAATAAAACAAAATTACCAAGCATACTAAAAAATTACAAATCACTAACATACCTTCAAAACCATTAGAAGTTGTAGTTATTGATACAGTCGGACTATTACCGAAAACTATTCATAATAATAGATACGCTGTAAGTATACAGTGCTAGTTAACCAAATATGTGGTATATATACCAATACCAACAAAAGAAACTAACGAAGTAGCTAAAGAGTTAGTAGAGAATTTTATCCTTACATATGGTAAATTTTTAGAATTAAAAACTGACAGAGGAACTGAATACAAAAATGAGGTCCTAGAACAAATTTGCAAATTACTAAATATCAAAAAGACATTTTCTACAGCCTATCATCCTCAGACAATTGGTTCTTTAGAAAAAAATCACATATATCTCAATGAGTTTCTGCGATCCTTTATCAATGAACATAAACATGACTGAGATGATTGGTTACACTACTATGCATTTTCAATATTTCTTATATCTCGCGAAGATTACTAATAAACATCGTTGGTTTTAAAATAATGACTTGTAATGTTTTTAGTGTTTGTAAGACGTGACCTTTAAACATTCCCATTGGTACCATTTCATATATCTTATCATTGCAAGAAATTGCTACTCTGCTTATATTCATCTTTTTCATTTCTTCTTGATAAATGGTGATGACAAACACAAGTGTTTGTCTTATATCCCTTATTTCAGTACTTACACGATGCATCGGATTTTGTTTCTGTATATCCTTATATGTTTTATTCAAATTTTGAAGATTTTATACGACTTTGCCATCGTATTCTAAACGACGATTTAAATTTTTGTTGTTTCCGAAAATATGCAGTAATTTTTGGTAGGACCATAAGACCTTTCATTTGACCCTAGGATCCCTATAACTTCGGAACCAAAAGTCGGATCCAAATGAAATTCACGAATTCCGTATGAGACCGTGAGACATTTCATTGGATCTAAGTTTGTAGAAATCGGCCGAACCATCGCTGAGAAAAGTGAGTGAGATCAATTTTGCAATATATGACCACTACTTTCGGTGCTTCCGGAACCGGAGATCGGGAACCAGGATGGCCGAAATCGGTTTGTTTAGTTGCCTATTGCCTATTGACCAGTTTAGAAAAAAAATACGTTTTTTGTTTCACCGGTTTAAGTGACGGTGTAAACTATTTAACACACTTTACCCTATAACTCCGAAATCGGAAGTTGGATCCGGATGAAAATCAGGAATTTCGTATGGGACTGTAAGAATTTTCATTTGAATCTAAGTTTGTGGAAATCGGTCAAACCATCGCTGAGGAAAGTGAGTAAGATCCCTTTTACCTGTCTCTATAGAAAGGCATTAGAATTGCTGGAAAAACCAACTTTCGAACGAAGCCTCGGAGACCCATAGTATTATGAACCACTCGATGAGATCGGAAAATGTCTGTGTGTATGTGTGTGTGCACTTTTCGAAGATATTCATACGCGCTAGGTCATTGATCAAGTCCGGAGACCAAACGGCTGTGATTTTTGGTTCCGGAGATATAATGGTATAAGTGACGTAACCGACAAAACACTTTGTTTTTTATGTCTGTGTGTGTGTGCACTTTTCGAAAATATTTTAATGCGCTCAATTTTCTCAGAAATGGCTGAACCGATTTTAACAAACTTATGCTCGTTTGAAAGCTAATATCGGGCCATTGATAAAGATCAAAGATAAAATGTCTGGGACTTTTGGTTCCGGAGATATGATTGTATAAGTGACGTAACCGATTTGTTTTTTACCGCTCTAATATTTTGGGATCACCCCTAATTTCGTAAGGCGGTGGTTCTCAAAAGTTTAAGCGCTTCGAAAAAGTCACCATACAAAATTTGAGCTGAATCAGATATGGGCAGTGTTGGTGATTGCCGAAAATTTGACAGAAGCTACTATATTGCTATCTATATTGTATACAACATTTTCAATCCGGTAGAAGATGCTATAAAAACTCGAGTCATTCAATGCATGAACCGCGAGAGAATTTTTCTACATTTCTTCGCTCCACTTCATACTCTGAGTATTTCACGGCCCATGAAAAAATATACAGTCTGATAATGATCGTTGCTGTGTGGAATTTCCCAAGAGAGAATCGCAAGTTGACAATTATCGCAGAAAATCGAATCGATGGTTCATCTTGATGTTTCTCATACTAGGTTGCAATATTTCAAAACGCTTGTGTGGAGCATTCACATACATTTTCATAGACACAATTTATACAAAGGTTATATGCACATAGTTAGAATAAGCGGCAATAGTAAAATGATTCTATCGCAATTATCCACTGCCCATACAGAATCGGATCGCGAAACGAGAATAAGCGACCGTTTGTTGCTTCAGAGAAGATCCCCACAGCAGCGTGCTAACCTTTGATTCTCAGAAATGTCATCGAGAGAAATTCACTCTCGCACTGGTGTCTATTCTATGTTAAATAAGCCATGCCGGGTGTTTGTTGTTGCGATGTTTTCCATTCCTCTTTGATGGCACTGATTCAATCGTGTGAAGAGTGAAGATTGAACGTTCTATGATACGATAAAAGCCATCCTTGGATATGGGTAAGAGGTGCTGCCCTACGGTTAAGGTTTGACCATTTTCGATCTTGAAAATCATACATGAAATTTCCGAAATCGAAAATTTTTTTGTTGCCAAACGTCTTAGAATTGCATGAAACGTCGAGATTTAGTGTCATCTAAAAATTTTTTTTTGAAAAAATCGACTTTCTGGGACTTTTGATATTTTTTCTAAGTCCCAGAAAGTCGATATTTTCAGAGAGTTGGCATCACTGAGAGTGCGATGCGGTGTCCTGGTGCTGCTCTCAAAAAAGTATAATTTTAATGTGTTGTTTGATACGTATACTTAGGAATTTGGTTGAAATAGTTATTTTGAGTGATAGTACATTTGTGTCAAGTGTGTGTTTAGTGGTGAGAGTGC